>NW_017307266.1:173260-230446 GCF_000935625.1 Nanorana parkeri | reverse complement strand
CTGTCGGAGGGCTCTCCTTACAGGCTGTAATCGGCAATCTGTCCCCACTGACACAGATCGCTACAGCCTGTAGGGAGAAACCGCTGACAGTCTGTGAGGCTGCAGCGGGGAGAACCCCTGTCCCAGCAGATAACTGTGTGATAACTGTCCCGGGCACAGTTTTCTGCTGGAACTGGGATTCCATTTCTCTTGCCTTGCGCTAGCGCCGGGACTGCCGCCATGGTTAGCGGGGGAGCACATAGGGGGCAAGTGATAACCTAGGGGGGGGCAATTGCCCCCCTGTAGCGACGCCACTGCCTGGCATGTAGTACTTCACGAAACAAGGGAGGCCCCTGCCCACTAGCACGAAGACCTAGCTCAAAACAACAAGCATTACAATGTCCTGCTTGGCCGGAGGAAACACAAAAAAACCCTGAAGTATGCGAGGCATGTGCTTTTTTTTATTAGGTGTGGGTAATGTGTTTCCTGTTCCGGTGGGAGGAGCCTATCTCTCTGATGCTGTCCTGGAAGCTGACTAGAGAAAATTCCCGGAGTTCTTCTTTAACCACTTGCTGTCCGCCCATTGTAAAAACACGGGCGGACTCTTCCCAGCGTGTGGACATACATGTATGTGATTTTTTTTTTTCTGCTCAAGGGCATGCGCAAGCAGAATCCTGCTGGGAATGCAGCCTCTACAATTGGCCGATCGCTTGTATCACAACATACAGTGTGCGCCCCCCTCCATTGCCGCACACCCCTCAGCTGCCATGCTCCCCCTTCCAACCTTTATCCCGTGCTCAGTCGTCCCCCTTTTGGCCCGGGGCTGGCACAACAGCTGCCCATACTGAGAACGGAAGAGAGATCAGCATTCTCCCACTGCTAATCTTTCTTCCTCTCTCTCTGAAGGCGGACGCGATGTGTGTTACATTACTTTTGCCTTTAGCTGTCATTTCTCTGGCTGCTATAGCCAGAGAAGAAGCTGATGAAGCAGAGAAAATACTACTTTAAGTATGTTTTTTTTTGTCGTTATTTGCATGAAGCCATGCCTGTAGAAGGGAACGGCTTCCAAAAGTTTCCACTTTAAAATATATTCGGCTAAACATATGTAGAGCTGCAACAACTAATCGATTTAGTTGATTAAAATCGATGATGGAAAACGTTGTCAGTGGGAGAATGATGATCTCTCCTTCATGATCAATGTAGTTCGCAATTAACGCTCGTCAGCACCACCACCACCTGGCTGATTTTCATTGATCGTAAGGACAGACTTTCATTTGAGCATGGGCAGTTTTCATCTTGAGTTTTTTGTTGTACAACAACGCCACTAACCTGTCAATTTTCATCCAATTAGACATACGTTTTCTAGCGTGCTTGAAAGAAAAAGTTTAATAGTGATCAAAATATCCAGAATTGCTACACATATTTCTTAGAGGTGAAAATGCCGTGCCAACAATTGCAATATCTAAATTCCTAAACTAATGTCTAAAAAAATATAACTGGAATTTTGGGGAAACAGAACCCTGTAAAAACTGAAATTACCTGCTTGAAGAAATCCGAAAAAATTTGAAATTTAAAAATGAACACCTGTATGGAACACTTTAAAACATGTGCCAAGGCAAAGTCCAGGCTTTGAAGGACAGTCAGGGCAGAAAAAGCTAGGGTCCTTCCTTATCCCCTTCTTGCTGCATACTCGGCACCGCTTCTGGGGTCTTGCATTCTGAGACGTTGGTGGAATCTTAAAAATGAAATGTCCTGCTTGACTTCCACTTCCCTCAGTATTGACAAATGTGCTAGGTGCATTTACAGCTAAATTCCCTGATATTATGTGGAGCTGAAACTACAGATATGTTCACCTAGCTCCAGGATTTGACTTTTTAAAAATTACAATTATACATGCATTATACAAATTGCAACCTTTATATACCACGCCAATGTTTTCCTCATTACAAGGTATGGCTGCATTACTTGATCAGCCAGATCAAATCGCCCCCATGTGGATGTTATAGTCCTTAATGCAAATTGGCTTTTTTAGTATGCCAGCTTTGCCACGGGCTACGACAGGAACAGTTTGCTCATCATGGGTGGTGCTCAGCAAAAGTACATATTTCTTGTCCCTATATTTAACAGCCAACAGCTGCTCCTGGCGCGAAGCTCAGGTCTCCCCCTTTTTAACCGGATATCAACTAACTGCTTTGGGAACCCTTTACTATTTTTTCTTATTGTTCCACAGGCCACTATCTCTAGACAATAAAGTATTTTAAACAAAGGGACACTGGTATAAAAATTGTCCATGTATAAGTGGAAGGCTAAAATATTAGCCGGATTTGTGGGAGGATTGCGCCGGCTCTCCTGCCCATAAGAGTGCTGGGAGGGGGGTGTTTGATAGTCTAGAGGTTTCAGGATGGAGTCCTCCTTACTCCTGGACAGACACCTCCCTCGTCTTACAACTGGAACCCAGAACCTTAGCAAGCTCTCTTCCCATAAGTGCAATTAGGTGCTGGCCACTATTAAACAATGGACCCAGGAATGGAGATTTCATCCCTCCCAATTCTCTTAGAAATCTCCCAGTTCCAGGATCCCATGCCAAATCCAGAAATCCTGGGAAGAGCCGCAAAGTCAGCTCTTTCTTAGTACAAGAACTTGCCTCCTGGAACCGCTCAGTCCCTCTGGCTGAGAGTCCTGGGTGTCTGCGTTGCCAGCATCTTGCATGACATTGCGACGCACTGCCACACAGCCCACAACGTGGCAGACAATAAATCTTATGCCTGTGGGGAGGTATCATACCTGAGTTTGTGTTAGCTTTTGGGATTTATTGCGATGTTCTTTGTGCAGTCAGTCCTCACCGGAGGGAGCTAGATTCCTATCTGCACTTAGTAGTAGATTTGGGGTATAAGTACGGCGGCTACGTGTTCTATGATTATCACCGAGCAGTCTCCACGAAGGCAGCGGCTGCTTTAGCAGTTACAATTTGTGACTAATTGGGGAAAAATTGACACAGCTTTTTTGTAGACATTTTGCCGGACTCAAATCTCCGGTCTGCTCTTTCTGCCAATCCTCGGCTCATGTGGCAAATTGGTGCCCTCTCCCCTGTTCCTCGGGGTCGCTCCCTTCAGGCACTACCACACATCCAGTACCCGCGCCTTCTGCCTCAGGACAGGTTGATAAATTGGACAGACATGTACAGTGCCTCGGCAAGGTGCAAATTTGTCATAACTTTAATTACAAATCTTGCAACTATCCGCATTGCCGTTTGTTGCATATATGTTCTATTTGTTTCAAAGCTTACCCTAAGGTCACCTGTACCATCAGAACTGGCCAGCCCCTCTGACTAGGCCTAGTCAACATCGATGCACTAGCGGTCTATCTCCAGTAAGTTATTGGGGTGAGGTCCTGGACGTCATTAACTCTGTTTTTGAATCCTCACTAACTAACTCCCCACTTGTTTGCATCCTGGGCATTATAGATGCACCGGATATAACCTCCCATACTACTGTGGCCGTTAAACGAGCACTATTCACTGCGTCAAGGCTGGTGGTACGTAGGTGGGTCTCCACTTCTCCCCCCACACTGGCGCTATAGCTTAGTGAAAAGGATAGGATGGTTGACTATGAACGTGTCACTTTTCAGCAGAGAGGCAATATGAAAAAATTTGCTTCTATGTGGTCCAACTGGCTGTCTTCCCGTGGACGGGAGGCGCCTGAGTAAACCGCCTGTATATGTACTAATCTCCGGGGTGTACTCGGTATGTATGTGCTGCTAGAACTATACCAGCAGATGTGAGCTGCGAGGGGTATAAAGTATACATAATATTTCTGTACTGTTTGACATGTGGCTATTGTTCCTCAAATGTGCACCTCCTTTGTCTTTTTTGTTTTCTCCCCCACTTTTTTTTCTCTTTGTACTGCTGTTTTTCTTGAAAAATCAATAAAAAACTATCTGATTTAAAAAAGAACATTAAAGGCGCATGCGCGGACCTCGGCAAGATGGCTGCTTGATTGCCGAGCTCCGCAGATCGGCGGGCACTTTCGGCCCCCCTCGTGCACAGCTGACAACGGCATCGTAAAACGGGGTGGAGGGGACGACTCCGACAGCGAGGCGGCAGCTCGGATGGCCGGCGGCTACTCAAATCAGACCCGAACGCGGTCATACAAGGGTCCTAAACAACAGTCTCGTGGAGCCAATATGGCGGCCGCCCCTGCAACATCCATACCCAGACCTCAGCAGACCACCAGGCTGAGAAGGGAGAGCCACAATGAAAGGGGACACTCTGAGGGAGATGTGAGTACCGGCTTCCCAGCCCGTGATTCCCCTCATGGAGAGAACTTTGGCAGACATGTTACACTCACAAGCAGTGACCTCCCCCAGCAGCCCTGAGCTCACAGATCAGGAAATGGCTGCAGACCCTGAAGTAGCCATCACCCATCCATTGCTCCTGGCTAAATTTGAAGAGATGTTGGAGCGTGGTCTGCATAAGATGGCTAAGCAGATAACCACAGAGATCAAAGTAGATATTAGAGACCTGGGCTCACGTATTGAAACTCTGGAAACAAAGCTGGATAAAACGATGAATCGTACAAATCAAAACAAAGCTAATATCCAAACACTGCACCAGCAACTTGAAGAGGCCTGTCTAAAATCGATGATCTAGAGAATAGATCCAGACGCCTGAACTTTCGCATTCGTGGCTTCCCAGAATCTGTCATCGACCTTGATATGGCAGTTAAGTCCCTCATAAAAGATCTAATACCAGATATCAGGGAACAACGCATGGAGCTGGATAGGGTTCATCGTGCCCTGGGTGCGGTGCGCCCTGATGGGCCACCCAGAGACATACTCGTGAAAACGCATTACTATACCATGAAGGAGAGGGTAATGCAAAGTGCTAGGGACCGCTCAGACCTGAAGGTCCTGGATAATCCAATCCAAATCTTTGCTGACATCTCCCCGGCTACGATTCAGAAGAGGAGGTCACTCAAACCATTACTTCAGGCACTGGCTAACAAAGGCATCAGATATTGTGTGGCTTTCCCGTTTCGTCTCCTTTTTCAATATCATAACAAGACTCACTCCTTCACTGATTTCGCCACGGGAGAAGACTTGCTACTACAACTGGGACTCATCTCCAAGGAGCCTGCATCACCGTCTATTTCCCGCCAACCCCTAGGGGATGTTCAGCCAATACCTCTGTCGCCCATCTGGATATCTGCTCGACGTCGACCTTCCTCCTCAGCCAGCCCACCATGAACATCAGGACAGGTGGAATGATCACCGTAGCTATTCCCCCTTTTTTGGGGCTTTCTGGTTCTTCTTGGGTGGAATGGCCCTTTTTCCGGTTATGGTGTAAATCAAGCCTGTTCCTCGGTTGTTGTCCCAGGAGCGGGAATACAAGCAAGGACGCAACTTTTTTTCGCCTCTTTTTGGGGTGTTTTTGGCGGTTATTTCTCTTGTTGCATTTAGTCCTGAATATATCTAAGTTACTGTTATTGGCAGTGCCGTGCCTCATGTTTTAATCCCTGTATCCTGATGTGGGGGTGGGGGGGTTGGAGGTGCCCGCTGATCCGGGTAGTGTGCCCCAGCTTGATCTAGTCTCCGGGGGGTTCCCCCGCAGCCTACATCAGGCTACATATCAACGAGTGTTGATATAGTTCTTGATTATAGAATGGTTTGGGGCTTAACTCTTCCATCCTTTAGAGTTATTGTTTTTTGTATGTTCTTATTTGTATGTTTGTTTCTTCTCTCCTTTTTTCCTAATTTCTCTTTAGGCCTTGGGAAGGGACACCTTCCTCTGTCCTGGTCTGGGCTTCCTGGATTTATCCTCCCGGTGTGGACTGATGCAGCCTCTGGGAGGCTGGGCGCAACCTGTCAGTTACAGATGAGGGACGGCTCCCGCTTAATTCTTTTTCCATGAGTTCAAGTAAACCATTTTTATTCGCATACCATAATGTGCAGTTTCAATTCGCCCGTGAAACGTCATCTTGCTTTCCAGTCTTACCACTCGAATAGCATCAATGTTCTTTTCCTTCAGGAGACCCATTTCCCATCAACATATAATCCAACCTTTTTACACAAACACTACCCCACCTTTTTTCTAGCAAATGCTCCAGATAAAACTAGAGGGGTGGCCATATGTTTAGCTGGACATGTCTCTTTTAGGCCTTTAAATATAACCAAGGACTCCGAGGGGCATTTCATTCTAGTGAAGGGTTATCTAGAAGATTGGCTGTACTCTCTTATAGCTTATTATGCCCCTAACACAGCCCAAATCCAATTTTTCTCTCACATGTTTCAGTGCCTTTCACCGCTGTTGGAGGGCATTGTAATCTGTGGAGGGGATTCCAATGTGGCCTTCGATACGGTATTAGACCGCTCTAACCCACGTCAATCGACACTTAGACCTCCGCCTAAAATTGGGACTCGTTGGCACGATTGTTAAGAGCTCATTCTATGGTGGATGCCTGGAGGGTCCTCAATCCCTCGACAAGGGATTTTACTCATTTTTCAACAGCTCACAACACCTACGCCAGAATTGACCATATTTTAGTCTCACCCACACTTTTACCCTTGTTGAGGTCAGCGAAAATCAGAGAGGTTGCCTGGTCGGATCATGCCATGGTGACCCTCTCGGCGGTCGCCTTGGGAGATTTGGCCAGACCATTCTTGTGGAGGCTCAATGAATCCTTATTGAGTGACCCTGCTAACTGTTCCAAGCTTGCAATACACTTGGAAATGTATTTTGCCCTAAATGCACTGCCCTCTATTTCCCCGGTCACGACTTGCGCTGCTCATAAGGCCACCATTCGTGGGCGTCTTATTGAGCTGGCTACCAGATCCAAGAAACTGCGCAACAAAAGAATCTTGGAGCTGGAAGGGGAATTACAACGCATGGTCAGGCTTCACAAGCAGACTCGAGTTCCCGCTTCTTTGGAAATTGTAGAACGGCTTAGAATTGACCTGAATTTGATTCGACACTCAGATGGACGGAAAATAAATTCTACACTTATAGAGATCGAATTGGCTCACTACTAGCTTCTAAATTATCACCTAAAACCTGCCACAGAAATATGCCTAAACTCAGATGTTCTAAGGCTGCTTATACCTGTAATCCAAAGAGGGTACTTCAGGAATTCCATAGTTTCTTTATCACCCTGTACAAACGCCCACCTCCACCTTCTGACAATTTGCTTAGCGATTTTTTTTCAGAACATCCCACCCCGACTATAGCTGACGAACATCGACAACTTATGGAGGAGCCTATTACTCTGGCTGAAATTACACTCGCAATCAAACAAAAAAAACCTGATTCTGCTCCGGGCCCAGACAGCTTCCCAGCCACCTATTATAAAAAATTTTCAGAAGTTTTGGTTCCGCACCTGTGCAGCTTTTTTAATGAGCTGCGAAAGGGGGCCGTTCTGGATTTGGAGTTGAATAAGGCATTCATTAGTGTTTTGCCCAAACCTAACAAAGACCAGGGTGAGGTGGGTACTTATAGACCGATCTCGTTGATCAATAATTACCTCAAATTGTTGACAAAGATTCTGGCCAATCGCATGAATAAATTCATTTCCTCGTATATACATCGAGACCAAGTGGGATTTATAGTGGGGAGACAGGGACCAGACCAGATTCGTAGAGCCTTGGATATTGTGTCCTTGTTACGGTCAGGTTGGGATGGAGGCTCACGTCAGTCGGGGATGCTGCTATCTGTGGACCTTCAAAAGGCATTCGATTCCGTGACTTGGGAGTACTTGTTTCAGGTGTTGGGAAGGTGGGGATTTGGGCCGGCCTTTCTGCAGATCCTTTATAACCTTTATGCTAAGCCTAGGGCGATGGTCCGGATTCAGGGCTATCTATCGGAACCGATTGATATCTGCGGAGGTACGAGACAGGGTTGCCCGCTCTCGCCTATTTTATTTGCAATGGCAATTGAATCTCTGGCAAATCCCAATATCAGGGGGGTCACCTGCGGGGGCCAGGAAAACAAATACGCGCTTTTCGCAGACGATGTTATTGTTCTTGACCTCCCCGGTGACCTCCTTGCCTAACGTTTTGAATACTATGAATACCTTTGCAGATATCTCAGGATTGTGGATTAATGAATCCAAGTCCGTTGCACTAAATATTAATATTCCGTTAGCTCTGTGGGGGGGCCTGACTTCTCACTTATCCTTCACCTGGGACACGGAAACTTTGCCTTACCATCTAATTTTTCTAATCTCTACAAGTCCAATTATCCCCCTCTCTTTCGACGCTTGCCGAGTGATGCCGAAAAATGGTCCGCGTAAAAGTTGTCATGGTTGGGCAGGATAAACACTGTCAAAATGACTATCCTCCCACGGCTGCTCTATTTTTTCCGCGCCCTGCCTATAGCGGTTCATAGAGTTGACCTGATGAGGTTTAAATCTGTGATCATCAAGTACATCATCAAGTACATTTGGGGGGGAAAGAGGCCTCACTTTGCTAAATCGGTTCTATACCGGTTTAAACGGTCTGGTGGCCTGGGGGTTCCAAATTTCTGGTTATACTATCTAGCAGCACGTCTTACCCAACTTTCCACTGTCTACTCCAGCAGGGAGCTTCCTGACTGGATAGCGATGGAATCGTACTCAGCCTCTAAAGTGGCAGTAGACTCACAGATGTGGATGGCCCCCAAATCTAGACCCGTGGTGTTGGCTCCGACACTTTGGTGGTGTGGTATAGGTTACGAAGGAGCTATCCCCTGGCCTCTCCACACATGCCACTGGCTCCTCTCTTCGGTAATCCAAGCTTTCCCCCTGGTTTACAGCAGCAGGATTTTAAATGGTGGAATGATAAAGGCCTTTACCGAATAGGAAACTATTTTAAAGATGGCAAACCGATGACGCGATCACATTGTACTGACAGGTTGGGCCTACCCTCGACGTAGCTGTTTCGCTTCGGTCAAATTCAACACTTTTTGTCGTCCTTTGGTTTGGGGCGGGACCACTCCCAGGCATTCACCTCTTATGAGAGATGGTGTTGGGATTTTACGGACCCTCAGGGGGGAATTTCTTTAATCTACTCGCTTTTTCTAGATCTCCATACATGCTAGCCTGGGAACGTGACTTGTCTCTATCCCTTCTCCTGGAAACGTGGCAAGGTTGTTGCATGAGATTATCCCGGGGTCTACTTAATGTGTCCCTGATTGAGGCAAACCTTAAAGTTTTCATGCGATGGTATCTTGTCCCTTCCAGGCTGGCAACCATCTTCCCGGATACATCCCCTTTATGTTTTCGAGGCTGCTCAGAGCCGGATACTATGCGGCATTCCTCTTTCGGGTAACAGGGGTGTGGGTTCCTAGGGATCCACAATATACACTTCTTAATCACCCGATTCCGTCAGTGCCCAAAGCCTCGGATAAGCTAATTGCATTTATTTTCATAGCAGCCAAGATAACTATCGCCAAAGCCTGGAAGACAGACAAGGTATCCTTCGCCTATTTTAAAAGCAAAATGTCTTGGATAATGAAGCATGAAAAACTGGCAAGCATACTACAAGATAAACACAAGCAATTTGGGGATGTCTGGGACCCATGGATGGCTTATATAAGTGTATAAATTAACTATCGATATGCCTAAATCTGTATGGTGAACTATACTCAAACGGAATGGTTAATAACTGGGAAGGGGTAATAATACCCCAGGAGCCCTCTCTTCCCTTCATTCTCTTTTCTTTCCCCCTTATGCCCTACTGGTTCTGTCCTTCTCTCCTTCTACTATCCTCTTTTCTTTTATGTTTAATTGGTCTTTGTGATTGGCCCTTGCTGGTTCATGAACCTTACAATTTTAGCTAGGTGTGCACCAACTCTGCGGACCCAATGTAATAGGATATCCTGGCCTGTACCCTGGCTTGATGTGGGATACAGGGCGTGTAACTTCACGAGTTTCATGTTGTGGTGGGCTGATCACATGTACATGTCAGTATATTTAGGTCATGTATGTTGTATTACCTGAATATTGTTTACTCTGTGTCTTCACAAAATGGAAAACTTAATAAAAATTCTTTGAAAGTAAAAAAGAACATTAAAAGTCTGCAATAGTAGATCTAGATCCTGAGGAGCAACGAATGGGGGCTCGATAAGCCAGAAATCATCTAAATAATGCAAAACCTTCTGGCAGTGGGCATGGTGTTCCAGAATCCAATGCAAGGCTTGAGCGAAGGTATCCAACAGCCATGGACTACTTTTAGACCCGAAAGTCAGTTTTGTGGCGAAATAATACAATTCCTTCCATTTAACACCATGCCACTGCCATAAAGACTGCTCGATCGGGAGGAGTTTAAAAGCGTCAGAAATGTCAGCCTTCGACAACCACGCATCCTTACCTACCTGAAGGATGTACTGAATTGCCTGATCTACAGATGCATATTTTAATGAAAACTCTTCTGATGGAATCAACGCATTCAAACTTGACACATGTACTGAATGAGGGGCGGACAAATCGTAAATCAACCTGAATTTATTATTGAATTTACCACAAACCAACCCGATCGGGCTAACTCGCCACATAGCGAAAGGTGGCTCCACAGATGGCCCAATGTTGAAACCTTTCTCCAACTCCTTCCCTAGAAGCAAATCAACACTATCTGGGATCGGCCAAAGCCGACCGCAAATTCCCACACTCGTAGGTAGACTGCGGAAAGGAAATGAAACCCGTATGGAATGGACAGATAGAGGACAGAAAGGTGACAGAAATCATGGAGTGATCCGATAAACATCTGGGGTGTATGACGACTTGTGAGTTATAGGGGACTATATCGGACGTTCCTAGGGCGTAATCAATCCGCGAGAGAGAGCCATGTGTTTTAGAATGGCAGGTATATTGTAAATTAGTGGGATTAGACAGTCGCCACAAGCCCAGCAGTCCCAGTTACAGGCAAAGATTACTAAAGGGAGTGTTAAGTACGGAGTTATTGAGCGAACTTTGAGCGAATCTATCCATAGATACATTCATGACATTAATAAAATCCCCCACCACTAGGACCGGGAGCGGCATGCTTATCTGCCAGATATCTGGCTAGATCCTTGAGCACGTCATTGGAGAATGGTGGCGGGATGTAAACAGAGGCAATAACACAATGCAAGTCAAAAATGCGAAATGTAAGAACACATAACTCCCCGCGTCATCCTGATCTTTGTGGAGGAGAACGGCAAGTTTTTATGGATTAGAATGGAAACTCCCCTAGCGTAAGAGGAGTAATGGGAATGGTAACTATCCTGACAGAAGCGTCTGTTCAGGGCACCTGAGGTATCTAAAGTTAAATGGGTCTCGTGCAAACAGATAATAGAGGGATTCAGACGAAGCATATGATTGAAGACAGATTGTCTCTTAACTGCGTCCCCCAGACCTCTCACATTCCAGGAGACCAGAGTAGTTAATTGAGCTGACATCTTAAAATCATGGCATACAGTGAGAAGCAGATTATTACCAAAAGTATACATTAACACGTGGCTGGAAGAATTTCCAAAAGTAGCTGCCAAATGTAGAGCACCTCGGGAAGGAAAAAGTCAAAAGAAAAAACCAGGAACATCCAACGGAGAGAAACTGGGAAACCGTCCACGCAGGTAAACCTTCGGGGAAAGGTAGCAACAGTCCTCACCCGGAAAAGCCCGGTGTGCGTAGGCAACGAAGACTCCAGCAGGTGGAGGGGAGTCGTGCAGTCATGAAGGGACGCTCCTCTCACATTAACAGTGGGAACATGGAGGTTACCTTGTGTAAGTAAAACTCAGTGCCTTTAGGAGACTTTTAAGGCGCTCTGAGACCCTTCTTCTATTGTTGCAAATCATGGCGTATAAACGAGATATGCGCTCTCATTCCTTGGACCTGCTCTGTGAGGGCAGACAATGCTGTATTAGAGATCGCCTATGGATTCCCTATGGGAGCCATGGTCGCCTGTGCTGCTTATCTGGGGTATCAGGATGGTGTGCAAAGCGCTCCAAACGCGCTGCTGTGTCTTTATTTTTCTCCCCAGTAGCATTGCATGGGGTCCGGAGCGCAGCCTGTGTGCCGCCGCCATCTTGGACTGCAATGCAGCCTTGCTTACCCTCCTTCTTTTTGGACATAGTTGCGAGTAAAGGCGCCCACCCTCGACCACCAAATGCGACCCCGGGGGACAGGAGAGCTTGCCCTACAAGCCGGTGAGGAGCAGGAGAGTGGCAAGGTAAGCCAGAGGATATTATGCAGGATAATGGAGAGCTCTTCCTGATCACGTCCGTCTACATGCGGCTGCTGGCCCCCGACTTTTAAAGGTTCTTAACGTGCCGCTCGCTCCTCAGAAGGTGGAAGGTCCGGTGAGGGTCATTACCTTCCTCCGTATAACGTTGGATACGGTATCCATACAGGCTAGCTTGCCTCAGGACAAACTCGCTAGGATCAGAGAAGCGTTACATGGCCTGGTATTATCTCCTGTGTGTACCAGGAGGGAGTTACAGTCCGTGTTAGGGATGTTGAACTTTGCCATGAGGATTATTCCTCAAGGGAGGTCCTTTGTTTCAAAATTGTTGCCAACAGCCTGCGATCTGGAGGCCCAAATCCATATTGATGTAGCCGGCGGGCCGACCTGTCAATGTGGGACGTGTTCTTGCGGCATTGGAACGGGATTTCCATGTTTATTCCGCAAGCTTCTGTGTCGTCCCCGCAGGTCGTCTCGGACGCGGTGGCCTCAATTGGCTTTGCAGCAATTTTTGGCACTCACTGGTTTGCTAGCACTTGGCCAGAGGAGGTAAAATCCATCCCTGCATTTTTTGAAACGTCCGCTTTATTCGAAATTTACCCCATAGTGGCCGCAGTCGTTGCTTGGGGCCACTCTTGGATAGACCACACCGTGACCTTTTTTACCGATATTCAGGCCACAGCAGACACCGTAAATAAAGGCAGGCCTAGGTCACTTTTAATCATGTCTTTTCTACCCCCTTAACATGGCTGGCATTACAGCATAAGTTTAACATCTCCTGTTCTTTCCTTCCTGGTAGATGCAATGTGGCTGCTGCTTTATCTCGGCTTAAAACGCATATTTTCTTTCAACAGATGCCAGATGCTTACACAACTGCCGTACCATCAACTGCTCATGGATTAATTAGACATCAGTGTAATGCGGCTAGGCTCATTAATAGCTCACTGTCAGTAAACACTCGCAAAGCTTATACGGTGGCCTGCCAGCTCTTCAACATGTTTCAGAGTAAGCATAATGTGCAAGATCCGGGTAGTACTTTTTGTATTCTGGCCTTTATAGCATATTGCCATACGGACCTTAATCTGGTATACACTACAATCAGAATGTATTTGGCCGGAGAACAACATTTTTTAGCGTTAAGTTACCCGGATAGGCCATCCGTATTTTCCGCCCATCCGGTTAGAGCCATTTTAAAGGGTATTCAGAAATCCCGTACAGCGGTACCACCCACTAGGGCTCCTGTCTCGAGCTACATATTTCGGGCCATATCTAGCTTATTGGACAAGGGGCCGTTTGAATTAGTTCCAAGTTTGGTGTTGAAGGCGGCGATTTATCTCACCTTCTACGGATTTTTGAGACCAGGTGAGTTCACACGGGTTAATGATAAGTCAAGGGTGGTTTTAAAAAAAAACACCTGGTCAGGCATCCCTGATCAGGTATAATGGTATAATGATACCTTATTGTTGACACTGTAAAGGGATAAAACACCTGTAGGCAAGAATGGCTCCAAATTGATTGTTTATTAGTATATATATGGGGAACACAGCAGCACAAAATATGGTAGCTGTATAGGAGGTTTTTTCCGAAGTCAGCAACAAATCGCAACTCTTTTATACATTCATTTTAGTCTGACACACCCACGGTCTTCACTGATGCTTATCACCTATCGCCAGCACTGCTTACCATGACTTGACATATTCTTACAAAAGTTGGTTGCGACATAACTGTTGATTGTTACATAACTGTATCATTTATACACATATCAAAAGAACAAATATTTGATTGACACATTACACACATTGTGATTCAGCATGATCATAAATTATCCCTACACAACACGGACCAAGACCAATCAAGTTGGTGAACCCACTGAGGTCACTTACTTCCCTTCAGGCAATGCTTGGTGTCCAGTCATGGTATTGGATCAGTTAAGGTCCCGGTTCGCCCTATGGTCAGATGAGAGTCCACTGTTGCCTTTACCCAAGACCCGTTATCATCCAACAAGTTCATCGGCCATGTGCGGGTGCTCCTTGCGCAGCTAGGTTTTAATACCAAATGTTATTCGGGTCTTTCTTTTCGGATAGGGGCGCTGTCGGCCGCTTCTAGGCATGGGGTGTCCGCGCACATAATTAAATGTTTGGGAAGATGGAATGCTAACTGTTTTAATAGATATATTCCTAGCCCGCACACAGAAATGGCTGATGCATTTTCCAAGCTTACTTATTGATGTGGGTAAGTCAATAAAGGTGTTTATACTACTTGGTTGTTTTGCCCCCTTATTTGGCATTACTGACCTCATGGCACACATCAGGTTTGTATTTAGCAGGTCTCATAAATGGTTCGGGGTCGCGCGTGACTCCAACCACAAGTGGAAGGCTAAAATATTAGCCGGATTTGTAGGAGGAGTTGCGCTGGCTGGGAGGGGGGTGTTTCTCGAGCTGACCCTCCCGCCCTTCCCTTTTGTTCTTTCAATTGACTAGAGTATGCCCCCTTATTTGGCATTACTGACCTCAACATCATGGCACACCTCAGGTTTGTATTTAGCAGGTCTCCTGAATGGTTATTGGTCCCGCGTGACTCCGACCACAAATGGTAACCATTGTTCATTAGGGGAGTCATAAAGTCCCAAACTATTTTTGCACTGGTTCCCAGGTAGACTGGACAACCAGGAGGGTCTAGACAGGAGTCTTTGCCCTCATATACCTGGAAGGTCTGAGTGTACCCACTTCCACTCTCACACAGTTTATAGAATTTAACCCCATACCAGGAGCGTTTAGAAGGGATGTATTGTTTAAATCCCAGTCTTCCCTCAAATTTCATAAAGGATTCATCTACTGCAAGACTTTTCTGGAGGTATGCACTTCAGCAAATCTGGCCTGGAAGTGGGCAATAAGGGGGACGGATTTTATACAGTCTGTCATATTCAGGATGTTCCTAAGGAGGGCACAGGGGGTTGTCACTGAAGTGCATAAAATGCAGCAGCATTTCATACCGGATTCTTGGCATGGTTTGTGAGTATATCGGGGTAGGCAAAACTGGATCTTGGCTCCAGTATGATCTTATAGTGGGCTTTTTAATAATGCCCATGCACAAAGTGAATACTCAGAATTTCCTTAGCTCCATTACATCAGTGGGATGCCAGGTTTACAATTTTTTAAAATAGCTCCTGGGGTTTGCATCCAGAAATTGGGCTGCATATAAGTTAGTTTGAGATGCTATCTCCCCTAATATATCTTCTCCTAAAAAGAGGTCCAAAAACTGAATGGGGTTAAAATTTTTAACATCCAGATCTACATCAGGATTGGCAGTGAAGTGGGGTATGTCTGGTGAAGTGGCATTTGGGGGTACCCATGCCTCACCTAGATCTGCACTGGAAGCTAAGGTGGTTATGGCATATCTCTTAACTAGTGGCGCTCTGGGGCTAGTGGCAGGGTCAGCATGCCTCTTAATTTTCTGTCCAACACTCTGATGAAGTGCCACTATCTATGTCACTAAACTGACTGACAACAAACTCTGTTACAGTGTCAGTAGATTCTGATCCTAAGTCAGATGCCAGGATGACATATGCCTCTTCAGCAGAAAAAACATGTTTCTGCATAATGAACTAACTTGATAACAATTTTTTTTAAATTATCTCCCTAACTAAACCGTAACCTAATCCCAAACTCCCCTCAAATGAAACCCACGCCCAAAAATGAAAGCAAAAAAATAATTCACTCTTTGGGGTGCTGAAAAAAATCTACAGCTTAGGTGCAAGAGATCACTATATGCTGGAAAATAATCGAGGACACAAAGGGGTTGATTTACTAACCTTATAAACACGCCACGAACAAGTATACACCTCTGTAGTGTGTTCCCTCCCAGCATGATCTATTGGTGGAATATAGACACCTTTGTAGTGTGTACACACCCAGCAGGTGTGTTGTGCAAAGCCCTGCATGAATTGCAAGGTGATGTTGTGTAAATTAGCTCTATGTTGTGTTGCTTGCGTTGATGAATGCAGGAATGTAAATGCAGGAGCTAACCATTTTTGTCTAAACTGTGAAGCAGCATTATATATGCATCATGTGCATGATTTTTCCATATATGGCATTAGTGGAAATATGCTTTTAGAGACTTTTTGGTTGATAAATACGTTTTGCTGTGTAAAAATCACACGCACCTAGTGCGTGCGTGTGTTTAGGTTAGTAAATCACCCCCAAAGTATCACACTGTACTTCTCTCTCTGTCAGACAGCAAGAGTGCTGACAGGGAGAGAAGAGGGGGCATGGCAAGCCCCTGTTTACAAACACTGGCTTGTCAATTATGTCAAGCAGTCACTGTGACTGGATGTCACTATGGCTGCTTGTGCAGAAAAATAGATTATTGGGTATTATTAGGCTGCCCCCAGCTTAAGGACAGCCAATAATACCATAAGTAACCCTGATCCTGCCACTACAGACTTCTGATCATTGTGGCTGGCTGACACAATGATCAGAAGTTACAGACATGCAGCTTTCCGCTTCTGCTGAATGCCACAAAGCCAGGTGTAGCAAACCTCCGGCCCCCCAGCTGTGGTGGAACTACAAATCCCATGCGGCATTGCAAGATTCTCACAGAAACAGACATGACTCCCGAAGAGAAATGCATCATGGGATTTGTAGTTTCACCACAGCATGGGGGCCGGAGGTTTGCTACCCCTGCTCTAAGCTTAAGCATTCAACAAAAAGCCGGTATACATCGGGATTTCCTTATCTCATCTATACCAGCTGTCAAAACATTGACAAGGAAGTGCAGTAGATAGCGGCTCTGCTCTCACGGCAGACACCCGATTCCCGAAAGGGATCGGGTGTCTGTAAAAACTTAATTCTTTCATTAATAGATGCCTCATTACTGAGGCATCCATTAATGATTGGTAACTGCTGATTTTCAGTGTACGTGACCAGTCATTTGGGCACTTAGTGGCGGGGACATACAGTGTATGTCTCCCATCATGAAGGGGTTGATGCATCATTGCTGGGATTTGTTGTATTCCTCTATAGCTTCTGGTATTCTGTGTTGTGCTGCTGTATAATACGTCAGCACAATGCAGAATACCACCAGCTATAGAGGAACAACAAATCCCAGCAATAATACATTATACAGCGTCAGAATGCAGAATTCCACCAGCTATAGAGGAACAACAAATCCCAGCAATAATGCAATATACAGATGCACAATGCAGAATACCACCAGCTATAGAGGGACAATAAATCCAACCAATAATACATTAAACAGGCTGTAAAATGTATTATTGCTCGGATTTGTTGTTCCTCTGTAACTGGTGGTATTCTGCATTGCACTGTGTTTTATTGCTGGGATTTGTTGTTCCTCTATAAATGTTGGTATTCTGCTGCTGTATAATGTATTATTGCTGGGATATGTTGTTCCTGTAACTGGTGGTATTCTGCATTGTGCCACTGTATTATACAGCAGCACAATTCCAGAAGATATAGAGGAATACAACAAATCCCAGCAATAATACATTAAACAGCCTGTATAATGTATTATTGCTGGGATTTGTTGTTCCTCTATAACTGGTGGTATTCTGCATTGTGCCGCTGTATAATGTATTATTGCTGGGATTTGTAGTGCTCTATAGCCGGTGCCATTCTGCATTTATTGCTGTACAATTCTACACTTTCCATTTCACTATATTGCACACCACACTTTTTCTTACTTCTACCGCTCCAAACTTGCTCCTGTGATGGACTACAAACGCAATAAAAACTAGTGGTCCATCACAATTAATGAAACGTAATAATCGGCTAACTAATCAATTTTGAAAATAATCGTTAGCTGCAGCCCTAAACATATGAAAGGTATCCCCTATATTTTTACTTTCCTATTACTATCTATGGCTAACATTGAACAACACTTTGCTGCTTGCACCTTTCAACGTTATTCCACTCTCCATTATTTTATTTAAACAATGATTAAGTAGAAAACAGAATGCATTATAATTTTTAGTAACAATTAAACTAATATATTTTCTAACAGAATTTTCTATTCTTGCATTAAAATATAAAATCAAGGTAAACTCCTTTTGTATATGAAAGCATTCCTTCCTCTCAAATGCTTTATTTCTTAATTAAGTCCATGATATCTTCATCAAGCCCATGATTTCTGAGTTTGTCTAGGCTGTAATATCTGTGGACAATCTGGTCTTCAGTGACAACCACCACACGGAGACCATGTTCATCTTCTCCAAGCTGGCAGCCAATGGCTGAAGTCACTACCATATCAAGATATTTATAGGTTCCACCAGCATTCCTATGATAATGTCCTGAGAAAACGGCTTTGACACCTGTAAGAGAGAAAGTATACCAGATTAGCTAAATTAAATATTTGGATAATACAAAGATATGCACTGTTTGGTTAAACTGGCTTTCACTTTGCAGCAAAGTGTAAAAACACACCTCCAGTGGGTGGTAATGCCAGTGATTCAATAAGCTGTACTGAAATCTAGTCCTAAGTAACAAGACTGTTACTGTTCCCCCTGCAAAGCAAGTGCCAGCAACGTCTATTCCCCCACCTTATCTTACTCCCTTGATATACAAGCTTTGTAGTAAGAAAAGATAAATCTGTAAGAGGCAAAAGGATTTTTCTCATAAACTATCTTACATTAAGACTAAACTAAGAAGTTGCATCTTAAAAATGCATTCAAGTATTAAGTAAATTGTAGCTTATTTGTATATCCCTCAACTGAAGATCCTACTTTTGTTCCCATGGTCCCTGGTGTGTGTTGTAAAGTAGCCACCGCTCCAAGCTCGCTCCCACGTTTAGTTTACTAATTTGTAGAGGTTCCTCAAAATTAGATTTTGAAACTGAAACAAAAAAAAAATGTCAGGCCAAAACTGAACATTTTTTTCTCTAACCTTTTTAATTTTTTAAAAAAATATTTATTTCTAAACTTTTAAAAATATTTGTATTAAATATTTTATTTTTTTAACTTTACTGCTGGGGGCTTTCGTGAAAAAGCAGGGGTCTAAACAGACCCCTGCTATTTCCCTTTTAAAATAAAAAAAAGAGATTGAGTCCTCAATCTCTTTTTCTGCAGCCCGTTATGAATGAACAGGAAGCCTTTATACTGAGAGGGTAATTTATCAAAACTGGAGCAGACAAAAAATGGAGCAGATGTGCATGGCAACCAATCAGCCTCTCTCTTTCATTTTCAAATCTTAACTGAACAAACTGAAGAGAGAAGCTGATTGGTTGCCATGCACATCTGCTCCAGTTTTTATAAATTCCCCCGAGTGTTTCTGTTCAATTATGAATCGTGGATATAGTAAATTTACATGTACATGATGTAGATCACTTCTTATTCATTCATAACCAGTAAATAGTAACTCATACTATGTCCAGTTATTTATAAACATTCAGCGATCACTGGTTGCTGAATGTTTGTATACTGTTCTCCATCCTGGATCGGCTGACACAGGAGGCTGAACAGGCGGTGCGGGAGGAGAGCTCGGTCTATTTTAACAGATGACTCCTCCCGTGCACCGCCGGCCTGGCCTCCTGTGACAGCTCACAGCTGCCTCCATCCTCCACACCGCTCTCCATTATGAGGTCACTGGAGGCTGAGCGGGGCAGTGCGGGAGGAGAGCTCGGCCTCTTGTGACACCACTGACAGCTGTCTCCGCCCCAACACCGCTCTCCATCCTGATTGGTCACAGCAGGTTGAGCGGGGTGGTGCAGGAGGAGAGCTTAGCCTCCTGTGGCAACAATAATCATACCACTCTGCACCCCGCTCAACCTCGACAGTTTATCTCCTCCCCGCTGGGCGCTGCGCTGTGTCAGAGGAGACACAGAGCAGCACACAGCGGGGAGGAAAGAAACTAGCAATGCACCGCAATTTCGGAAGAAAGATGGCACTTTTGGCATTTTGGTTTCAGTGGTCAATTTTTTCCGTGCATCTGTTGGAACGTAAAATAATTGACATCTATGATACAGCTTTGATGGAAGGTTCCTTGATATCTTGAATGGAATCAGCAGGTGGCTGATAAATGAGGACCATCAAAGGGTTCTTGGGGCTGGACACTGAGGAATGAAGATCTGCCAGGACGGTCATGTCCTGGGGCAAGCCCGACCCCCTGCTGGTATTTACTGCCCACACCTGTGTCAGCAAGGCATATATGCTGGGATGGGGGCAGGGGCATATGATGGAACCGTCTTCCTGTGTGACACTAACCTAGCTGAACAGCAAGACCTTTGGACAAGACAAGTCTTTCTGAACTCTGCAATCAAGAATGTGATTCGCTGAGACCTGCTGGAGAGGCGTGTTCTGAGAGCAGGAGAAAAACCCATGGCATGTGTGACTGAGAGTGAGAGAAAGGTGTAGCTAGCTGTAGGATCCTTAACCTCACTTCCTATCCCCAATCCCCCTTTCAGATTCCCTTAATTGTAATTAGAATGCATGTATATCCCTATTTGTAAATAAACCCGACACTTATTTAAGATTCAGTTGTTCATCAGTAATTTAAGGCACCCCCAAATCAGAGCACATTCTACAGCATCCCTCCTAATTTGTATTGAGATTGTAGTCCATCACGGGAGCGAGCTTGGAGCGGTGGGTCCTTTACAACACACAGGGACTATGGGGAACAAAAGTAGCCACCCTTCAGAAATTTTAGCACGAACTCAGAGATGATTTGAGGATCTACAGCTGAGTGATACACAATTAAGCTACATTTTTGTTTATAGATAGGGTACTTGAATGCATTTTTAAGATTTAACGCCTGAGTTTAGTGTCACTTTAAGTAAAGACAACAAAAACAGAAAAGCAACATAATGTGGGACTTTTTAGATACAAAATTATACTCCAATTTCATTACTGTTAAGCAGCTATTGATTAAGAGCTGCTTAAAATGTATTATAAAATATTAATGATCTCAATTGCTTATCTACAACTCCATCTACAGCCCCATTAACTACATATCTCTAGTACAATATCATAAGTACAAGTGGACATAAAAATATATAGATCCACATGTCAAGCTTGTGATGGGGAGCCAATGAAGGCTCTTGGTACATTTTGTGAACTTTTTCAGGAAAGGCAAGTGACTGTGGTTATATAAATATATAATTATATTCCAAACATACAGTAGATATAGATAGTCGAATACTAAATTACAATTTAACATATGCTTACAAGCATATGTAATAATGTAGTTTTGTATCTGAATATCCATATTTATGTTGGGAATATAATTCTATATTTATAAATCCACAGATACTCCCCTCTCCATAGAAGTGACGTTGTTCACAAAACACATCCAGAGTCTTAATCGCTTCCCCATCACAAATTGGACAAGTGTGGAGATTGTAGGATTTTTTACTTACCTGTAAAATCCTTTACTTGGAGTACAGAACAGTACAGGACACGGGGCCAATCGGGAGGGATGGGTTATATAATGTATCGTCAAGTGACTGGACACTGGCCAGAGCAGTTTCATGCCTATATAACACCTACCCCCTATCACAGATCCTCAGTTATTTGAAAGCAATAAGCAATTAGATGACATAGAGGGGAGGGTGCTGTACTGTACTCTAAGAAAATTATTTTACAGGCAATAAGGATACAGGGCCAAATAGGATGAATGGGATCTCCAAAAGAAATAGCAAGGGGGAAAACGGACTGCAACCAGTAGTGTGCATAGCACAGGATAACCAATTCTGCTGCCTGCAAGACCATACGGCAAAAATCAGCTTCAGCCTGCACATTCACCTTATAAAACCTAGTGAAGGTAAGGTATGAACAGACAAACAAGTAGCTGGGCAGATGCCTATTGGAAAAGAGCTCAGGTAAGTACTGGCATCCCTAGTGGAATGAGCCCTGATGGGAAAAGGTGGCAATACATTCTCACTAACATTTCCTGAGACCTATGTGTTACATGCCTAAATAGTACCTGAATGTTGATCCTGTCTCTGAGTTATAGAATGAGGATTCTTTGTTTACATTTACTACATATCCACCATGTTTTCTTTCTATCATGACTTCCCTGCATGATGAATATTAATGTTTAGATGATGTACGCTCATGTTTTTGTTTATCACATGCCCCTTGTGCTTTGTTAGTGACCATACTGCACTCCCACTTAGGCTAGGTTCACACCTAGGTGATTTATCGGGCTCCTAATAGGTTGGACTTGATGGACTAATGTCTTTATTCAACCTCAAATACTATGTAACTATGTAACTATGTTTTAGCCACACAAAACACAGATGCCCATTGAAATCAATGGGGCCTGTTGACACTGGGTCGCATTGGGTCGCGCGTCTGAATTTGCCTGTCATGCAAGAATGTCCAGGAGCTATGTTTGGATGGTTTTTGTACGGCTGTGGTCCTATATAGTAGTCATCTCTATGCATTGAAAACACCACGGTTTTCAAGGCAAAATCGTTCAACAAAAAACAAACCCTGCGACAACCGCGTGAAAACAACTCATCGGCTCAATCACCTCGGTGTGAACCTAGCCTTAATGCTATCTGCTGCACGGCAAAGCTCCCCTGGGGATCTATTCCATTCTGCCCTATTATGTACAGCACAATACTTAAAGGAGAACTATGAGGCGAGTTGTTTACACTCATCCTCATAGTTAGAGCCGACATGTGACATTAAAACTGACTGTATACATCAGGAAGTAAGCGAACACATACCGTCGCTCGTTTACTTCCCAATCATCTCCCTGCAGACAGCAGTGACAGTCAGTCACTGCTCCCCGTAGGGATTCCCCCCTGCCCCCTCCTATCTTCTAGCGCTGACTAAATGAATGGACGATGGAGGGGGCGGGCACAGCTGGCTAGAAAGGCAGAGCCCGTTGTCAATCAGCCAGTTGGGTGGATCTCGACAGTATTGCCAGGATCCATCCCGGCTGCGGCGCTCTCAGTATATAGCGGGCAATAGCTTGCTATATACTGAGCTTTGGGTCACCGGAGGAGGTTAGTATAGGTCCTCCAGTCACCCTAAAGAGAACTATGGGATAAAAAGGTTACCCCATAGTTCTCTTTTAATTATTCGTTTTGAATTCTGTAATGTTTGCAGCTAGATGGTGGAAATGTGACATCATTATAAGTGTTTTTCATTGGTGTCTTGCCATTTCTCTGTAACTATAAGGTAATGCAGCATTCCTCTATCTATCACCCCACAATTTATATATTTCGCCCTCTCTCCTGCCCTCTCCCTATTACTGCACTCATCATCTCCTGCTCATTCTAAATCCACATGCTAGGTTTACCTCCAGGACACTGGGGCATGTTCACCCGTACAAAACGCCCTCTCATCTCACTTCACTCACCCTTCTGCTTCTCCTGACTTCAGGGGATATCTCTCCCAATCCTGGCCCTCTCTTTTCTAACACCCACCTTCCTAACCAGCACTGCCTTTCCTCTGGCAGCAGCTGCAATCCACACAACCTGATTTCTATTCCCCTGCTTCCTAGAACCGGTCCTCCCTTCTCTTATGCCCTCTGGAATGCCCGCTCTGTCTGTAACAAACTCACCACTGTGCATGATCTTCTCATCTCCAATTCCTTTAACATGCTTGCTGTTACTGAAACCTAGCTTCAGGAATCCGACTCTGCCTCCCCTGCTGCCCTCTCACCCAGACACAATGGACGGAAAGGAGGTGGTGTGGGTTTCCTTCTATCCCCACAATGCACTTTTCAAGTTCTGCCTTCACCTCCCTCTCTATCCCTCTCCTCTTTTGAAACTCACTGTATTCGCCTATCGTCTCCAATTTCTTTGAGGATTGCCGTTATCTACCGACCACCTGGACCAGTATCTCGCTTTCTTGATGACTTCTCTGCCTGGCTACCCTACTTTCTCTCCTCAGAAATACCCACTATCATCCTTGGTGACTTTAACATTGCTACTAACATTAACTCCCCGGCTTCCACTCAATTTCTTAACCTAACCTCTTCTTTTGATCTAACTCAATGGACACAGACTCCTTCTCACTCTGATGGTAACACACTTGATCTTGTTTTCTCTCACCTATGCACTCCTTGCAACTTCTCCAACACCCCTTTCCCGCTCTCAGACCACAACCTGGTCAGTTTCACAATCACCCTGTCCCCAACGCGGACTCCCCCTACACGTCACACTGTCACCCGGAGAAACCTCCACCAAATTGACCCTTCTCTTCTCCACTCTGCTACTGACTCCCTCTTTGACAAAATCTCACCCCTGTCCTGCCCTAACCTGGCTACTTCTGTTTTTAACAGCTCACTCTCATCCTCTCTAGACACTTTGGCCCCCTTCACAACACGCAGACTTAGACCACGTCCGCTACAACCGTGGCAAACTGAAGTTACCAGACATCAAAAAACACAAAGCCGCACTCTTGAGCGACTGTGGCAGAAAACTGGGTCTCTGCAAGACTTTACCCGGTGCAAAGCTGCCCTCCTAAAATATAACTCCTCCCTCCGTGCTGCCAAACAAACTTATTTTGTCACTCTCATTAACACACTCTCATCCAGACCTCGCCAACTCTTTTCTACCTTCAAGTCTCTATGTCCTCCACCACCACCACCACCAGCCACTAACTCACTCACTGCCCAGGACATTGCCACTCATTTCAAAAACAAAATAGATGCTATTCGGGATCAGATCGCCACTGTCCAATCAACTTCCCCTATTAATGTATCAGACCCTCCCTCACACTTGTTACTTTCCTCTTTTGACCCTGTCACCACAGAGGAAGTTACAAAGCTCCTCTCTGACACCCACCTCACCACTTGCCCCCTGGACCCTGTTCCCTCAAAACTACTTCGGTCACCCTCTTGCTCTATCCTACACTCTCTTACTCACATTTTCAATCTTTCACTCTCTACTGGAATCTTTCCTACCCCTCTCAAACATGCACTAGTCACCCCAATACCCAAAAAACCTTCACTGGACCCTGCCAACCTCAATAATTTCAGACCTATCTCCTTACTCCCATTCACCTCTAAACTACTAGAACGCCTTATCTACAACCGCCTGAGTTGCCAACTCGCTAATAACAACCTTTTAGACCCCTTTCAGTCCGGCTTTCTGAAACAGCCCTCCTAAAACTCACCAATGACCTAATAAGTGCTAAAAACAACGGCCACTATTCCTTACTCTTGCTATTAGACCTCTCTGCTGCTTTTGACACTGTTGACCACCCGCTGCTCCTCAAAAAACTCCACTCGCTTGGCCTACAAGACTCTGCTCTCTCATGGTTCTCCTCCTACTTATCTATGCGCTCCTTCAGTGTCACCTACAATTCTAACTCTTCCCCTCCTCTTCCTCTTTCTGTAGGGGTCCCCCAAGGCTCTGTCCTTGGACCCCTTCTCTTCTCCATCTACACCTCCTCCCTTGGTCAACTAATAACCTCACATGGCTTCCAATACCATCTCTATGCCGATGACACTCAAATTTATCTTTCCACTCCACAACTCTCCCCCTCAGTGTCCTTGCGTGTCACTAATCTACTAAATGACATATCAGTCTGGATGTCACAACATTTCTTAAAACTCAACCTTTCAAAAACTGAGCTCATGATATTTCCTCCACCCCGTGCACCTTCCCCCAACATTTCAGTTGTGATTGATAACACAACTATCCAAACCTCCCCTCATGCCAAGGTCCTAGGTGTCATCCTTGACTCGGACCTCACCTTTCTTCCCCACATCCAATCGCTATCCAAATCCTGCCGCCTTCACCTTCGTAACATCTCAAAAATACGCCCCTTCCTCACCAATGACACCGCAAAACTACTCATACACTCCCTTGTTATCTCTCGTCTTGACTATTGTAACTCCCTCCTCATTGGCCTTCCACTACACAGGATATCCCCCCTTCAGTCTATCATGAATGCAGCTGCCAGACTCATCCATTTGACCAACCGCTCAGTGTCTGCAACCCCCCTCTGCCAATCCCTGCACTGGCTTCCACTCGCCCAGAGGATAAAATTCAAAATATTAACAGTCACTTATAAAGCCATCCACAACTCTGCCCCCGGCTATATCTCAGACCTTGTCTCAAAATATCACCCTAACCGTCCACTCCGCTCTTCCCTAGACCTCCTGCTTTCCAGCTCCCTAGTTAACTCCTCCCATACTCGCCTCCAGGACTTCTCTAGAGTCTCCCCCATCCTCTGGAACTCTTTACCCCAACCTGTCCGTCTATCTCCCACCCTGTCTTTAGGCGTTCCCTGAAGACTCTTCGCTTCAGGGAAGCCTATCCCACCTCAACCTAACCACTGAACCATCACATTCTCAAACAATTCATTCCTACACAGCTACCTCCTCATGTATCATTTCCCCCTCCTCTTTCAGATTGTAAGCCCTCAGGGCAGGGCCCTCCTTACCATCCTGTCTTGAAATGTAATTGTAATGTCTTCCTTACATTGTAAAGCGCTGCGCAAACTGTTGGCGCTATATAAATACTATGTAATAATAATAATAATAATAATTGAAGATCGGTGTGTAATCTTTAATTCATTAGTAGCCTTAAAGCATATTTTAGACAAAATCATGCTTGTGTTTAATCATGGAGTATATAATGTGAACACAGGAGGGCCATGTATAGGAAAACACCCCCACCTGTGGGTGTTAACCCACAAGAAAATAGGTATTAACTTATTACATTACACTCAATCTCATCTCAATCTGTACATATAACGTAGTAAACCAATATTCATTAACATATACATATAATCAAATCAAATATTATTCTTCACATAAACAATAAATGTAGAGGGGCCATTGAAACATTTACATCCAATGAACCTGGATGAGGCAACCAATGCACACAAAAAAATGCAGCACACGCAAACATAAAAAACCCCCACAACACAGCGCATGCAAACACATTAAAAAACAAAACACAAGCACACTGCATACAAGCGCACCTGCTCCTTCCACACATCCACTGTGTGGCTCAGAGTATAATATCCAGACTGTATATCTATATATCTTACAAAACAAGACAAAAGTTCCATAAGGACGATTACTGACCCGAAACATGGAAAATACTTCCCATAATTACAATTTTCATAAATATATTACCATATTAAGTCATAATGATTGGTAATAAAATATCCCAATCATGATTCAGTCCTAAGGGGATTGTAGTTCCCATCATACATATCCCAAAAAACTATTTTACATAATTGGAGAAACACATCCGCTCCTCTTTTATGTGGTTATTCTATAATCTGAATTTTCAGAGAATTATGTTTCTTGTTAAAGTGTTTAGCCTCATTAGCTGGATTATTTTTTGTAGCAGCTTGTAAGTGATCATTTAAAGTGATACTAAACTCAGGAGTTAAATATAAAAAATGCGTTCAGGTACTCTATTAACTAACAAAAATGTATTTAGGGCTGCAACAACTAATCAACATAATCGATTATTGAAAAAGTTGTCAACTTTTTCAATCATCGATTAATCGGCTTCCGATTGGTTGGCCCTGTTCACGGCTCCACACACGCTGCGTGCCACACCTCCTCCACACATCGCGCTCGCCGCTGCCAGACCCGCCCGCATCCACGCTCCCCTCGCCGCACCTCCTCCCTGCCCCTCAAATCCACGATCGGCACAGGGACGCGGGGAGAAGAAGTAAGGAGGAGCAGGTGTGGGCGCATGACAGCCGCCGATAGACAGGCCCGATCTCAGAAACAAGTTGCTGGAAGACTGATCAGGTAAGCCTGCACTTTCCCACACATGGTGCTCTATAATGTATTGCTGGGATTTGTATTCCTCTATAGCTGATGGTACATTGTGCTGTATATTATACAACACAATGTACCATCAGCTATAAAAGGAATACAAATCCCAGCAATACATTATACACTGCAAGTATAATGTATTGCTGGGATTTGTTGTACTCCTATATAGCTTGTGGTATTCTGCATTGCGCTGTATAGAGGACTACAAATCAAGGAATAATACATTATACAGCGCAATGCGGAATACCACCAGCTATAGGAGGAGTGCAACAAATCCCAGGAATAGTACATTATACAGTGGTGCAATGAAGAATACCACTAGCTATAGAGGACTACAACACCCAGGAATAATCGATCCCTTACCCTCCTGGTGGTTCTACCAACATATGGTACATTGCACTCATAACATGTAGCAGGGTTAATAGCCTTTGCCCTTTTAAGAGCATTGCCATTTAAGACTGTATGTTGTAACAGAGACTTGATTAGCACTGCTGAGAACTGAGCCAAAGTGTTTATGAGAGCACACCGATTTGTGGGAGTTACAGTCCTGTTCCTGTGAAAGGCAATGTAATCTAATGCTGCACTGGACTACAGCTCCCAGGATGCCTAGAAGGAGGAGGAAGCTATTTTCTTTTTAGATCTCGGTGCACTAAGGAGAGAGGAAACATTCCTAGCCATGGGGAATTGGAGAAAGGACACGCAGGAGTTAGTCTGCAGCCCCTGCCACGAGACTGCAACCAGAGTGACAGTGGTTGCTTAGGACAACGGATACCCACAGACACCTATGGCAGCCAGTGATAGGCGGTATCAGTCACCAGTAATAGCAGTTACCCATGGCAACGATATCTCCCATTTGCAGAGAGAGAGATCAGAAAGCTGGGTATCACAGAGGATGCCTGTGGCCACCCCTGGAGACTATTCTGCCTGGATATAGTAAGCAGCTGTTAACCAGTGACTTGTTCAAGATTGAATCAAGAGTGCTCCAACGATGTACACACACTGGCCTGTGCAACATACAGACTCAGTTAGTTTCACAATCCTGCAATGTATGAGATAACTTGGGACTGAAACTCAAGGACTGTCAGTTGGCTGCAGAAGTGATAGGATTGTAGGTGCAGTGGCTATTGTTGAATTATACCCACATAGGTGCACATTTATGCATATGTATTACTGTTATTGCATTGATTTATGCTGTGTTATTCCTGGAAGATTCATAAAATCTGATTTATTCATTTGAAAAACAATATTGTACCGAGCTAATAATCATACACATCTAATAAATTGAAACATATATAAATGAGTCACATATATGAGCCTTCAAACAAATGAGGCATAGAAAATATCTACACACAAACAAAAAAGCAATGTAGACGAAAAGAGTCCCAGGAAAAAACAAAAGCAAATAATGGTGATTGTGCAAGAAAATTCCTCAGATGATTCGCAGCCAATCTGCATGTAACTCTCAGGTAAGGATAATCACACAATGCAGGCAGAGCTTCACCTCCACCCAGTGAGTGATGACAGCAAGTGAGTGCTCACCTGGGGAGGTAGACCCACAGAGCTAGGTCAAATGTGCTTTTTCCCTTCTGAGCCCTCGTTCACCCCTGAACGTTTTGTAGCGCGTTCTACGCTCGACGAACGCCCTACAAAACGCTCAAAAATATAAATCCCATTGTATTCAATGGTCTCACTCCCACCTTGGCGTATTTCCGCCCGTCCCTAACGCGCTACAAAATGGCCCACGCCTGAAAAGGTACAGGTACTACTTTGGGCCGTTTTGTTGCGTGTTTCCATTTGGATACAGCCAAGTAGCCTTCGGAAACGCGCAACTTTTTTTACCGCGAATCAATGAACTTTTACACGATATTCTAATTATTCGAGTTTCATCTGTATGCAAAAACCCACAGAGGTTTAATTGTACTTTAAATCCTCTTAGCCATGGTAGATAGGCCTTTGATGACATAAAAGAGGATATATGGAATTAAAATAGTAGAGTCTCTCTCCCTAGCCCAATAACAGGAGATAAAATTATTTGTGCAACAAAATGAGGGTGTCTTCTTAGAGTTGCCTGGTTGCACCAAAGTAATTAAACATGACATTGTCATAGACCCTAAGATTTGTGTTCGTCTTAAACTCTATCAGATTCGGGAAGCCAGAGACAGGCAGTGACAGAGGAGGTACAGAGAATGTTAGACATAGAACTAAGAGGTAATATAAAAGTCTCACATTAAATGCTGTAGCCCCATAGCGCTAGTTCTGAAGCTGGATGGTTTGCTGAAATTCTGAAATGACTTGTGTAAGGCAATGTAGATTCAAGGCTTGATGACCTGACTGAGAGACTGGGCCATGCTAGGTTTGGGACCACTCTTGACTTGATATGACTTTGGGATATTGTCAGGTTCCGGTGGCACAGGAAGCATAATGTTCTCTATTCCACAGGATGTGTTTTAGTATGTCTGAATTTCCTTTGGATTACAAGAAGCTCCTTTGGATTACAAGAAGCAATGAATTATAGATGATATTTGTAACGAGCCTCTTGCTCGCTCGGTTCCACTCTCCCGGTACTCCTTAGATTTCAGACTGCAGCGTCTGATATTTCGGACATCCGATAATTTGGGATTCGAACTACAGCTATGTGCCGTTCGAATCCAGTGGTGATAGCTCAGAACAAACACCAGGTGGGCTGTATGTAAGTTCAAACAGGAATCTCGTTTATTGGATGCACACACACACTTTTATAAACAACAGTTTGAAGGTGGCCCAACCGACCACCTTCCTATTGGTCAACTGCAAAGTATCCTCGAGTCCTCACCTAGGTCCTCTTGGCCATGCAAATGAGGACTCGAAACAGGGCAAATAGGGATTGGTCCATAATCTCTAGGAAGGAGGCGAGCCCTCGGGCTCCTCCAGCAGCCCCAGTGACGGTTCAGTCCATCACAATATTCTTAAGTAGGGTATAAACATAGCGAATTTTGGTCTGGTCTTGATGAACCGGCGGCTGCTGTCAGAATACAATGAAAACAGCGGAGGATTTGTCCATCTACAAACATAAATGTTGATGTAGGAACGTGTTAACATTTTCTTCATTCGGCCCGCAGGTTGAAAGAACAAAATATACATGTGCATTCCCGGATTTAAGCTTCTGTAAAATGTTAATGGGACCTATCTAGACAATGTCATTATTTTAGGTGTAAGACAAGCAAAATAAAACATGAAAAAGTCTGCATCTCAGTGTTCAGTCTTGAATAATCAATAAATCCAGCATATAAGTACAGCAGGGAACATTCACATGATACAAGTACATCTAGGACTATTGCTGCATCGCATGTGTATGCAAACCTTCATTAAGCTAGTAACAGATCACAGCCATGAACCAGATCTCTGATGTCTTATTCACTATCAGTACAAAAACTTCTCAACACACCAGCCAACAAAGAAAAAAAAATACAGAGTCTAACTAGAAGGGTTAAAAACAGGTTTAAGTTGCACAACTTTTGCATAATATGTGGAAACCACGCTGCCTTGTCAAGGCCCCTCTGTGTAGTTTGGTCCTAACTCTAATCTATGAGAGTCTCCATCTTGGAGCATACATACCAAAGGATAGATTGGGTGTAGGTTTGCCAGGAGGTAGCCCAACCTCCTTAAAGGCATAGCGACACACCAGAAGCCCCGCACATCCACAAGTTGTGCAATAAAAATCTCTGTTTTTAACCCTAGTAGTTAGATGGTGTATTTTTTGCAGGCTGGTGAGTGTGCTGGGAAATTTTTGTTTTTGTACTTTGTAAAACCCTTCCATGTGCACCTTGCTTAAAGCTAGTTATGAATTGATGAGTGCATTTGCCATTTGTTTTACTCGTTAGTCACGATCAGGTCTGATACTGAGTGAGGCATTTGAGGGAAAAATGTTTTATAATTTAGCTCATCAATCCTTGGCTGAATTGGTTTTCTTTTTTCAAGATTTCTTCCCTTTATTTTTACCTGGTAATATTGTGAATAATACTTCCTGTCTCTTTGTGGTTACACTCACTTAACTCTGTACTTACTGTATCTATAGACGAACTCATGGCGGATTTAAAACATATCTGCCTCTAATTATTTCAATTACAATGCAGTTGAAGGGATTATTTTGGACAAAAGAATGTTAACATTGTTTTTGCTGCATCACAGAAAATGACAAGGGCACTGTATTTCATGCAAGATCAGGTATTTTCTGTACTTTCTGAAAATGTTCTTAACTTGAAAAATTAAAACTAATGCAGCCAAAACATCTAAAGATTGGTAAGTTGCAATAGATTGTGTAGATACACTGGTAAGTTGCAATAGATTGTGTAGATACACTTTAACAGCAAACCACACACAAAAAAAATAGGGTTAGAGGAGGGGCAATATAAAGGATATAATATTGGGCATGGTCAAATAAAGCAGCACATTACATTTTGGATTTCCATAATGTAAAAGCAATGAAGGAGTGGCCAATTGCAGTCAACAAGAAGTAAGTCAGAACCCTTCTGTGTATTGCAGAGTACTAGCAAAGGTTAATTGCAAATGTTGCCTCTTTAGAAGCACCCTTAACTGACCTCTATAAAGGATCAAGTGGGGTCCTAAGGCTGAAGAAGCTATTCAAAGTTTGAAGTATACTCTTCAGGTTGGGCCATAGTTCTCTTTTAAGTGTAGGTCTGGGAGCTGTTCTATTACAAGTGGTAGATGGAGAGGGACACCTCTCAGATGCTGACACCAGCCAAGAAGAATTATAGCATTGTGTAATAGAAGTTCCTGGCCATTTGCTGGAGTGCTGCTTCTGACTAATAACATACCATGCACCTTTAACATGGACAGCCCAGCAATATATATATTAAAAAAAAAAATCAAGTGGTGTGATAGAATATTTATATTTACTTTATAGGGTGTTTCCTTCCTCTGGATCAACTGTGGGTAACTGTGGGCATATGGGCAAAACAATCTGTTTTAGGTTTTACTTCTCCGTTTTTTTCTTTGTTCTCTTCTCTCTATAGGTTAAACTCTATGGACTTGTGTCTTTTTTCAACCCGACTATGTAAAGACCTCCTGCTCTCCACATCACCTTGCATTGCTCGCCTCCAGGACTTTTCCAAAGTGTCCCCCATTCTCTGGAACTCCCTACCCCCCTCTGTCCTCTTATTTCCTACTTTGTCCACCTTTAGGCGATTCTTGAAAACTCATCTTTTTAGAGAAGTCTATTCCACCTCGATATAACAGTGCTTTCAGTTCTTCCATTAAATCAACCCAAATAGTTATTTCTATATGTATAATAATATGTAACCATAGAGGGTGAACTTTTTATGTTCTGTTTCATCGATTACTAAAATTGGGTTGCCCTAAATTGTAACGATGCACCAAAATTTCGGCCGCCAAAACATTGGTCGAAAATGGTACTTTGAGCAAAATCCCGAAAGTGCAATTTTTCATCCTAAATTGCAGTGCATCTCTAGTTTCTCTCCTCCCTGCTGTGCGCTGCTCTGTGTCCACTCTGAGATAAACTGTCAGGAGGCTGAGCGGGGCGGGAAGCACTGTCATCGGCAGTGTCACAGGAGGCCGAGCACTCCTCCCGCAGCGCCCCGCTCAACCACCTGTGACAGACCAGGATAAAGAGCGCTGTGGGGGAGGAGACAGCTGTGGGCTGTCACAGGAGGCAGAGCCGGTGGTGTGGGGAGGAGTCAGCTGTCAAAGGAGACCAAAATGTCCTCCCGCCTCGCTAGATCAGCCTCCTGTGACAGCGAGTCAAGATGGAGAGCAGTTACAAGCAGTCAGAGATCAGCTAACCGCTGACTGTTTTTAAATAACTCAGGGGCTGCAGAAAAAAAGATTGAGGACACAGAGTCCTCAATCTCTTTTTCTATTTCAAAAAGGATCCCTTTCCCAGAGCCGTCGACAGTAAAGTGAAAAATTAAAAATATTTAATAAAAAAATAATAAAAATAAAATATTCAAACAATTTTTAAAAGGGTTAGAATTTTTTTTCTTCCGATTGGGCCTGACAATGGTTTTAGTTTTACAAAATTTCATTTCGGCGCACCTCTACAAAAATCTTCATTGCAGAGTGGATGGGGACTTTCTGTTTGATGCTGATCCTTACAGTAGATTTAAAGGGAAAAAGCAAATGTAATAACTAAATATGTGCTGGAAATTGAGCAAGACACTAAAATAAAAAATCAGTGTCAGTGCACATCCGCGTATCTGCCCTGTTGTGAAAACTGTATTTCTAAAAATCAGTTTCGTAGCAGTAGAAATAAATAAAAGCTTTAAGAAGATGATGTAAAAAAAATTAAAATTTGCTTGAATCTATTTCTAGGGTAGCAGAAAAATATGGAGATTATGAAAAAAAAAAAGTTTGAAGGTGGCCCAACTAAAACTGCAGATGCCAAAACTATCCTGTCTGTCTATCTATCTATTATAAATAAATATACACATATAAATACATAAAAGTAAATGGCTGAAGCAGTCTCTTTGCAATATAAGGTGTCCTTTAAAGGGAGAGGTGATCAGTGAATGTATGACTGCTGATCTGCCTTCCTTGCAGCTGTCGTTACCTGCCATGGCTGTCCTGGACCTGAAGGAGGGGCAGCGGAGCCCAGAACACATGGCGGGCAGAAAGGAATGCTGCATTGCTGCTAGAAGTAATCGAGCAGCTCTACAGGCAAATTAGTCTTTTAACAGAGGCTGTCACAAGTGTAATACTTACATCAATGGAAATGAAAGGGCTAATCCAGCCACCCATACACTGTATCAGAGGCTCTCCTGCATGCATGCAATGAAGTCTGGTACTGATATGGACAAATACCTTATGAAATCCTTCTGAGCAAAATGCCAAACAAACAACTCTGCTCACATTAGAGACGTTGACTTGGAGGGTGCGTCTATTCCATTCAGGCAGACTATCAACTACAAAATAGATGAGATGCAGAGGTGGCCCAACATATTAATGCAGACTTACCAGCTATTATGTCTGAAGCTATCAAAAATGAACAGGTGGGGGGCGTGGCCTGGATGCGATGGCGGAGAGTCGCACCTAAGACGAGCTCCGTCCGGACCCTCTGCATCCGCACCCATCCGACTCCGGTTTAGCCTACCGGCCGCCCAAGAAGCATGGCGGGGAAACGGAAGACCTCTGGGAAGCCCCCAAAGCAGCCGAGGGGATCGCTGGATACCTTCCTTCGCGATCGGCAAACATGCGACCGGGCCGCAGCCAAGATGGCGCCCGGCGGTTCACATGCTGCCGGCTCGCCTTCAGGTATGCCTTGCCCCACCCCGATCCCCTCACTATTCCTGGATGGAGACCCCCGGGACCCAGGTAGATCCCCGAGATCGGGGTACTCAGACACGGCCACATCTGACGGAGAGGACACAGACTGGGACTTGAAAGCTGTCCTCCGGTCCCTACCCACTAAAGCTGACCTCCAGGAGTTTGTCTCCCAGGTGGAAGGGGCGCATAAACAGGCCATTACTGACCTCAAGGCCGACACCTCTAATTGCTCCAGAGAGTGGAGCAATTAGAGACACAATATGCTGAGGCCCTGCATACCATCTCCCTCCTGAAGGGCAAAATGCTGCAGCAGGACTCTAACATTGCAGCACTGCACAACCAATTGGATGATTATGAAAATAGGAGCCGTCGCACTAACATCCGGCTGCGAGGCCTTCCAGAGGCAACCAGACCACAAGACCTGTTGCCCGCGGTTACGGGCATCTTTAACCAGATTCTGGACAGGCCAGCCGCAACGCACATCGAGATTGACCGGGTCCACAGGGCACTCCGCCCCCCCTAACCAGGATCCAGATAACCCCAGAGACGTTATCTGTAGGCTGCACAAATATACAGAGAAAGAATCCATTATGCACCGCATGCGTTCTCACTCTCATATTGACTTTGATGGCGCAAAAGTGTCCCTATACCCGGACCTCTCTAGACGCACGCTGGCGATGAGGAGATCCCTGCGCCCCTTGCTGGAGGTGCTAATGTCGGCCGACATCCCCTATAGATGGGGCTACCCCTTTAGCCTAATTGCTAAAAAGAATGGGAAGGCGGCGATTCTACGCGACAAGGATGATCTACCCAGATTTCTACACCAACTAGATTTACCTCCGGTGGATTTGCCCGCATGGCACCAGCCGACCGACGACATCCGCCTGCCTCCCCGGCCCACCCGTGGCACACAGCGGGCCCTAGACCCTCCCATAATGCCAGAGCCCTGCCCAGAGCGCCCAACGAAGAAGCCTACCTGACCGGGTTGAAGAATCACCCTTCTCTCCAGACTAAACCGCATTTAACTTTCCCCTTATGACTTTCTCCTAAGGACTGGCTTTAGTCGGATGGAATATCGCTTCCTCATGGACCTATCAGAAGCGGTTGATATGTTTTATTTCGCTGACTTTGTCCGCACCCGTTTTTGTTCATTTTATTTTATTTTTTAAGTTTTATGCTGACCATTTTTTCACCTTACGCTTACTTGATGCAGAGGGCACCCGCCTCTCTTACCCTTTTCATGGGAGCCTTGATCTCCATGGCGTCCTACCCTGTTCCCCCAGTAGGACCTGTCTCACTACTCAAGGGCTCCATTGAGGGGATAAAAGTCACGTTTGCCGTAATCTATGCCCCAAACACACAATTAACTTTTTTTGACATGGTTCTCCCCAATTACTCACCTTCACAGACGGTATGCTTATTAATATAAGCATACCGTCTGTGAAGGTGAGTAATTGGGGGAGAACCATGTCGACCCCGTTCCCGGTTCGGAACGGGACCATACAGGGGTGCCCATTGTCGCCCCTACTCTGCGCCCTCACTCTTGAACCCCTATTACGAATGATCCGCTCGGACCCGAATATTCACGGGGTAAATATAGGTAGCGTGGAACACAAACTTGCGGCTTACGCCGATGACGTCCTCCTGTTCGTGACCCAGCCTCTCATATCCCTGCCTAACATACTCCGAGCAATAGACACCTACGGTACCCTTTCCAACTTTAAAATTAACTACTCGAAATCTGAGATCCTCCCTATCACAGTCCCTGCCCCCCACGTACTTACCCTCCAGAGGGCCTTCCCCTTTGTCTGGGGGACTACTAGTATTAAATACCTAGGTATTCATTTGCCCCATACTCCTGACCGCCTGTATCCCTTAAACTATCCCCCGCTCCTTAAGCAGGTAGAACTAGACCTCAAATCCTGGGATAGAGAAGCGTTCTCCTGGATAGGGCGGGTAAACATATTGAGGATGTCAATCCTCCCTAGACTGCTCTTTCTTTTCCAGATGCTTCCCATAGCAGTCCCCCACCTGTTTTTCCGCCGTCTCCGTAGTCTCTTTTCAGACTTTGTGTGGCGAAAAAATAAGCCCAGAATTGCATTCTCCATCCTGAGGAGAGTAAAGTTGTCGGGTGGGCTGGGCCTCCCGGACATGCACCTCTACTACAAGGCAGCGGTGCTTCAGAGAATCCTAGACTGGCAGACCGGGTGGGGGACAAGCTGTGGGTGGCACAGGAGAAAAGTATGGCTGGTCGGAACCTGGCTCATGCACCATGGTTGCTACCAGAGTTCAGGGGGTTGGCCGCCACCACCTCCCCGCTCACTTCCCATACGCTGCGGCTCTGGGACCGCATGAACAAACAGAGACAACTGGCACCCGCCATATCCCCCCTGGCTCCGGTGGGTGGGTTCCCCTGGTTTCCACCGGGTGAGAGCTTGACGTACCTTGGACGCGTGAACCTGAAATTCCTGAATGGCTCCGCGCTAATGCCCCTTGAAGAGATGCGTCAGAAGTGGGGGTCGTATTCGTTCGACTTCTGGAGACACAGACAACTCTGGCACTTTCTCCGCTCCCTGGAGTCCAGAGTGCGGCCCCTTAATTCTGTCACCCCATTCGAGGAACTGTGTGCCGCGACTGAGCCGCCCCCCAGGTCCCTCTTCCTCCTCTATAAACTCTTGTTACAACAGGACTCTTCGAGTCCACTTCGCTTCCTGGCAGAGTGGGAGGGCGACATGGGGACACGGTTCTCGGAGGCGGAAGTGGCCAATATTCTTAAATATACTCACTCTTCCTCCATAGACTCCAAGGTCCAAGAAACAAACTATAAACTCCTCACCCGGTGGTACAGGGTCCCCCACAGCCTACACCATATCTACCCCTCAGTGTCACCTCTGTGCTGGCGTGGTTGTGGGATGTTGGGCACACATCTCCACATTTGGTGGGACTGCCCTGCAATCCAACCTTTTTGGCGACAAATCCAGACTGAAATTAAGGTACTCATGCACATAGACTTACCTCTCATGCCAGCCCCCTTCCTCCTTCACTCAGTCAGTACCTAGAAAAGTGACTAGATACAAATCCTTCCTTCTCCCCCACCTACTAAATGCGGCCCAGCGCCTGATTCCCCGCTACTGGAAGAAGACAGAAGTCCCCACGATGGAGGAGTGGAGCGAGCAGGTGTCGGGCATCCAGGCTTCTGAGGAATGGCTAGCCACGAAAAATGGTAGATATGATAAATACTACTCCACATGGGCCACGTGGATACATCACCATGATGACATGGGGATCTGGGGCCTCCACGGGCAGGATGTGTTTATGGTCCTACCGTGATTTTCTCTCCACACCTCCCATACTTACAAGAGAGTGTGTGGTACGTAACTGATCTTCATGACCAATGAGGAGTGCTAGATTAGTTTGCGTGCCGTACTTTGTTCACTGTGGCCTGCTCGCAAGACCGAATGGTAAATAGCTGTCATGTATCTGGAAATTTATTGTTTCCCTATGTTTTTGTCACCCCACCAACCTCCTATCCATGTCTTCCTATGTGCCTTCCTATTTTGTTTTCTTATGTTGTTCTTTAATGCAAAACTGAAAATAAAGAATATATATATATAAAAAAAAATGAACAGGTGTGCTAAGAGCTACTTTAGATGAGTACTCTCCCCAAATTGCTGCATTGGAAGACAGAGAAATTGCCAGAGAAGACCTACAGAATGCCTTACAGATGGGGCTTTGCCTGTAGGCTCATAGAGACAAGATATATGACTTTGAAAACAAATCCAGACTCAAAAATATGCAAGTGGCGGGACTCCCCGAGTCAGTTCTCCCCAGCGTGCTACCATTTCACAAGCACTGGGTTTATCCGCCACATGCAAGGTAAAAAAAAAGGGGCCCACCGCGACAGAACTCCAGTATATCCCACACTTTGATAGCCCAGTATCTGGCCTTCAGAGATAGAGTACAAATTCTACGGGCATACAGAATGCAACCCAATTTAGTGGCAGATGGCCTCAAAGTGCTATTATTCACAGATTATTTTGCTGAATTGACAAAATTCAGGACATTTTTCATTGAAGTCTGCACATAAAAGTTTCTCTCAACTATCCTGCTATTCTTCGCATTCATGGTGACAATGGAAATGTTACTATATTTACCTCACCTCAACAAGCCCTACAGTTTGTACAGATTTGTACAGACTTGCTCTCCCAGGCTGGGGAACAGATCTTTCTTTCTTGAAAAGTAGGGATGTTCTGATAGACAATCCATGTACTTCACATAATTCACTTTTCTTGAGCATAACGAAACATAACAGTTCATTTTACTTTCACCAAAACATCATATTTCTGTCTCACCGACATCTGGTTGTCCCATACACTCCCGATGCATTAGTCCCAGGACTTTGCCATATTTCTCCGCAAATACAGTCCTCAGTATCCCTCAGAAGCTTTCCTCAGCTCCAAGCATGTCATCACACTGCTGCTCACCCCTTGTGGGTCACTGAGTTTCTTTCAGTCTTCAACAGGTCCCTTGAGTGTCACCGATCCTCTCGACCTTTCCAAGCCTTCCTCGGCTGTTCCACACATGCTTCCAACAAGCAGCAGAGTCTGCCTGTGGCCGTGTGCCTCCTGCACACCCACAACTCTCCACTGGCTTGGGCCTTGTGTGCCTCCAGCACACACACCCTCCTCGTTTGGCCCTCGTGTGCCTCCAGCACACACACTCTCCTGGTTTGGCCCTTGTGTGCCTACCGCACACACACACTGCCCTGTTAGATCCAGCTCCACCATAATGAGGACCTGTGCAGTCACTACCAATTACGGTCCACAGAATCTGGAGTCTGTCTTAAGCTGGGCACACACCTTATTTAAGATAAAAGTCGTGCGACCTTACAGTAGTAGAGGTTGCACGGCTTCCTCTACTACTGTACGATATCGGGATTTCCCGCGATTATCGTACGATTATCGCAAGGTGTGTGGGCACCTTTACCCAGAGCTCTATCAGACTCATAGTAAAACCAGCCCCAGAATGGGATTTATCAACACAGGGTAAAGAACTATCTTCTTTAACCTCCAGACCTCTGCTGGCATTACCATCGATCCTATATCTAAGAATCCGTGGAGAAACATCTTCTAGCCATCACTTTTCCTGCCAACCTGGCAGGTTTTACAGGCACTCTGTTACACTTATATATAATATATATATATATATATAATATGTATATATATATATATATACACACACACACACAGTGAAAATGTTGGCACCCTTCCTGATTTTTCATTGTTTTTCACGTTTGTCACACTTTAATGTTTCAGAACAAATTTAAATATTAGTCAAAGATAACACACCTAAACACAACACGCAATTTTTAAAAGGAAGATTTTTATTAAGGGAAAACAAAATCCAAACCCACATGGCCCTGTGTGAAAAAGTGTTTGCCCCCCTGTTAAAACATAACTTAACTCTGGTTTATCACACCTGAGTTCAATTTCTCTAGCCACACCCAGGCCTGATTACTGTCACACCTGTTCACAATCAAGAAATCATTTAAATAAGACTTGACTGACAAAGTGAAGTAGACCAAAAGATCTTTAAAAGCTACATATGATGCCGAGATCCAAAGAAATCCAGGAACAAATGAGAAAGGAAGTAATGGAGATCTATCAGTCTGGAAAAGGTTATAAAGCCATTTCTAAAGCTTTGGGACTCCCACGAACCACAGTGAGAGCCATTATCCACAAATGGTGAAAACATGGAACAGTGCTGAACCTTCCCAGGAGTGGGCGGCCAACCAAAATTACTTCAAGAGCGCAGCGACAACTCATCCAAGAGGTCACAAAAGACCCCACAACAACATCCAAAGAACTGCAGGCCTCACTTGCCTCAGTTCAGGTCAGTGTTCATGACTCCACCATAACAAAGAGACTAGGCAAAAAAGGCCTGCATGGCAGAGTTCCAAGACGAGAACCGCTGCGGAGCAAAAAGAGCATAAAAGGCGGTTCATGCTCGAAAACCTTCCAATGTGGCTGAATTACAACAATTCTGCAAAGATGAGTGGCCCAAAATTCATGCACAGCGCTGTAACAGACTCATTGCAAGTTATTGCAAATGCTTGATGCTAGTTTGTGCCCTCCCGTTACCCGTTCTCAGCATTTACAAATAGAAAAAAAAATTATTTATTTTTTATAACGTGTCTCTTTTTTTAACCCCATAGTTCTCCTTTAATGCTTTCTCAGCATTTACAAATAGAAAAAAAAATTATTTATTTTTTATAACGTCTCTTTTTTTTAGGTAACATCACAGAGTAGTGACTTTAATTATGTGCCCACACCTTCTGTGGCAAGTGAAAATGATTCCACATTGGTAAGTTTTGTTAAAGGATAATTTAATTAAATGTTTATAATTCTTTAAAAGAAGAAATATGGGTCAACCTTTTTTGACCATAGTTCTCCTCAGGGTCACGGGAGGACATATCATGTGTCTTTCTGAAACCCAAAATTCAACATATAACAGGCTATATTGCCTGCTATATACTGAGAGCGCCACAGTTGGAACAGATCCCGACAATACTCTATAGATCCACTCAGATGGCTGATTGACAGCAGGCTCTGCCTATCTCGAGGAAGAGCCAAGAGTGCCTGCCCACTCCCCCATCCATCTCTCCACTCAGAACTGGAGTATCGGAGAGGGGCGAGGGGAATCCCTGCAGAGAGTCATGACTGACAGTCACTGCTCTCTGCAGGGACAGTCGGGAACTTAACGGATCGATCAACATATCGCTGTTATGCGGCAGTTTCTATGTCGCACGTCGGCTCTAACTATGAGGATCAGTGTACCTCACTCGCCCCATACTTCTACTTGAATCGTCGTGATAGTTTTAAAAAAGACAACATTTCTCAAAACTTTTTGGGCCACAGTTTTCTTCTTGTTCTCTGAACACTATATAGTAATGTCCTTTTGAAAAGTCACGCTGACCACTGACATCACAGAGTCACGCTGCACAGAGTAAAAAAAAAAAAAAATAGAGACAGGATACACCATGCTACCTGATTGACAAGTGGCTCTGCCTCTCTAGAGACAGAGACAGCTGTGCCTGCTCCCTCCCCCATACGTTTCTCCATTCTGTACTGGATACATGTAAAGGAAAGGGGGAACCTATGTGCAGAGTGGAGACAGACAGTCAATCTGCGATATGTGTTTGCAGACTTAACGATCAATAGAGCTGACCAGTGACAGCTTTGTCAAAGGTCGCCTTGAACACCATAATTCTCCTTTAAAATCCCCAATAGATAATGTTTCATGTGCGACGTAAAGTTATAAGGAAAAAAGTATGTCCATTTATACTTTTTTTTAACTAATTTTATGCCATATATGTGTACACTTTGATACAGTAGCCATAACATTTTAGAACTACTATAACATTAAAAATGCAACATGCTAACCCGTCTATTATCAAATCTATTTACATAGACATTTTTTTATACTATATCTTAAAATTATTTAAAAAATATATCTTAACTTTGTTTTTTCTTTTAGGAAGAAAGTTCATCCTCTGTATCATCGTCATCAAACATGTCTAGAGAAAATATTTATGTTCAAGAGCCATTAATGGTAAGTAACACTGGCGGAACTACCAGGGTCGCAGCGGTCACAATTGTTCACCACCAGAATGTGCTGCAGGCACCGCCGGGCAGCACATACGGCTGTGTGAGGACCCTCTCATCTTAGCCCCGCCCCCTGGCCGTGGAGACGAGGAAGAGGGCCCTGCTGGAGAAGGAAGTTAAGTCTGGAGTGGAAAGGGGGGCGCAGTGAAGTGTGTGTCTGTGCTAGTGATATAGTGCTCACTTTTATTATGATGCATTGCTGAGACTTGTAGTCACGCATAGCTGGTGGTATTCGGCATTGCTGTACGGTGATTATACAGCAATGCAGAATAGCTCCAACTATGTAGGACTACAAGTCCCAGCAATGTACTATATTTTTAAGTAGGGATACACCAGTGTTAATATTGGGCATTTTTACTAGTACCAGTACTCATACTAATACTTGTGAAAATGCCCCGATACTAAACGCAGATACCGGTGTTCTGTCGAGAACACCGACGTAGTCGAATTTGCCGACCTCAGCATCTGTGCTTGCGCACAGACCAGGATTATCGAGGAAACCGGGATTTATTTTGTTTTACTGTGACTGTTAATATTCCATCCATCATTCACTGCCATGGACGGCATATTATTAACAGTCATAATTAACCATTAGAAACGAATACTTTGTAAATAAATGCCAGTTTCCTCGTTAATCCAATCTGTACATAAGCGCAGATACTAGGTCGGCGTTCGCAACACAACACCACCACAACAATTTAAAACAAGCGGCTGCCTGAGGTCCCGCGTTTGCTGTGGACCTCTGCAGCTGTCCTGTTAACCATGCGGTGCCATGATGGTTGGGGGGGGGACCCTTCATGGTTTCTTGTTCCGGACCCTGAAGGTACTAGTTACACCTCTGGTAAGTACATAACACCTTTCACATATGCTAACATTCTATTTTTAAAATAAAAAAATTGAGGCCTTTTTATTTAATCTGCTCTACATTTTTTTATTAATTTTATTTTAGACCTCAACTCCAATAACTTCAACAAAAGAGAACATTTTTAAAAGAAAGAAAAAAACAAATGTTAAGCAAGATCCAGTGAGTATTTGAAATGTTCATTGTGTGTGGTTAGAGTACATGAAAGCACATATTAAAATCTGGTGTAATGTTGTTATGGTTTGTCATAGATGATCATTCACGGTTGAAATCTGTATGCATCCAGGTTCAATTATCGATTGACAATCTCAGATGGTACCGTTACCTGAAGAGGAACTATGTGACAACATTTTTGGCCCATAGTTCTCTTCAGGCTCATGGATGGACATTTACTAATGTGTTTTTTTTAAATAGAAAAATCTTCATAGACGTGGCTATTGCACGCTATATGCCGAGAACACAGAGCCACACTGTGCCCGGGAAGGATTCAGACTATACTGTAAGGATCCACCACGTTAGCTGATTCACAACTTGCTCTCCCTCTCTAGATCAGGAGACAGCTATGACCGCCCCATCCTCGTCTGTTCCTCCAATCAGTGCTATAGAATCAAAGAGGGGAGAATCTCTGTGGTGTGCGCTGACTGACAATTTTCTTTACTCACCCCATAATTCCCCTTTAAATAAAGAAAACATGCAGATCATCATTGAAACATTTATCTATCATGTTGTTATTGACATAGAAAGTTATAGAGGGTTATTCACAAAGCTGCCGAAGGCAGACGTGTGAATAACAGACACGAAGTGAAGTGAGCCGAACGTAGTTCGTTTATTCACTTCAGGCTTGTACAGCTGATTTCATCCCGATGTACAGCTGATTTCAGCCCGATGTACGGCTGAAATCAGCCGGGCTGTGGGTCGGGTGAACATGCTCAGCAAGTATGGCCGACTTAAAGTGCGGAAGGAGGTCGACTCAGCTGATCCACAATCTGGATTGGCTGAGCCCAACCTCAAGCAGGCTACTCGCTGATGTTCGGCCTATTCTCATAGGGGACAAACAGCATGCATTTAGCTTGGCTATTCTGCTCAGTACCTCTGTGGTTCCCGAGCAGAATAAAAAAAACAGTACGAAAAAAATAGAAAATGATTGGGTGGAGCTAGCAGAGACAGCTAACTCCCCACAACTGTTTTGTATTGGCCGGGACCAGCTATCATAACAATGAGAGCTTGTCGGAGCCGGCGGTGGTATGAAAGACGGCTCTGCTAAGCTCTCATCCTAATGACAGAACAGCGTCTGCTGGTTACCTTAGTAACCAGGGGACGCTGTTTTGATATTACGATGAGAGCTCAGCAGAGTCGGCTTTCATATCACTGCCGGCTATGCTAAGCTCCTAACGTAATGACAGCTCAGCATCCCTGGTTAGCTGGTAACCAGGGACGCAGATCTGTCTCTGCAAGTGGCCTGAGCAGGCTGTCGGCCGACCAATGGCCGGCTTCTCGGCCAGCTTTGTCTTTCACCTCTGCTCAATCGAGCCGAAGCATATGCCTTCTGCTCGACTGAGCCACTCGACCAACTGCGGGAGCTGTACGGGCTATAGTGAATAGCCCTACAGTAGCCCTTCTGTTCTACAGAACCGAAGGGGTCCTGTGGCCGAAGCTAGACGAAGGATCAGCCGAAGCTACGGCTAGATCCTTCGGCAGCTTTGTGAATAGCCCCCATAGTGTTCACTTCTGTACTGAAGCAGCTATACCTAGTACTACTCTAACACGAAGCGATATGTATTTTTCCAGTTTGATTTAGTCCTTGTATATTGTGGGTTCATTAGGCAGTTAGGCGGTTTCTATATCAATTTTTTGGTTGCATATTGAAAGTGTGCCCTCCTTTTTTTCTTTTACTTTGGCCAATAATAAATATGTATGATGCATTATAAAGATTTACCCTTCAATATAAAAATAAAACAGTCAGTTTATTATTATTACAGGATCACGGTACCATTTATATAAATTTTTTTAATGAACAGTGACAATTGTTGATTTTTTAAATCAATTTAACTAAATAATTACTACAATTTTAATAATTAATACAAAATGAAATTGACCTTTTTAATATGTAATTTTTTTTATTTTAAACATATTCAGAGAATGGACATCCTTGTTGGAAGGCTATCGTCAATGCTGACAATTGCGAACTCTCCATGTTTTCAACAGGATCCTCAATGGTCAAGCATTGTTGACATTCCACAACCTGAAAATGATATAGAGGGAAGATTAAAAAATCTTGATTGGTGTTCCTGTTGCTCTTGTATGCTGATGCCAACATTGGGGGAATCGATATGCTGCAGGGAAATGGATGTTTTGGAACCTCATTTTCAAATAGAAATTAACTGTATTCTGCAAGTTGAGGAAGTTCAACGACGATGTTTGGATCGTGAACTTCTAATGTGAATGATACAGTTCAGCCAAATAATAACGAGCAAGTACTACAAAGACTTTGGTGACAGGTAATGTGAATGTTACCATATACTTTAAAGGAGAACAAAAAGGGTAAACGTTTTTTCTAGTGATGCCACGTTAATGCATTTTAGTTAGCAAGTACCGTTATATTTTTTTGTTACTTGCCTATACTGAGCAATGTTTGTGTATCCTCCGTCCAGTGGATTATTCCCTCTGATGAGGGAGCATGGAGCTGGCTTCTCAGCCAATTGGGAAGTCAAGCGTCAGGTTATGATATGACGCCTGGGTTCCTGCTTAGCCGGGAAAACAGCTGCATGCTCTCTCGTTACACTGCGGTGCAGCCTGCCTTCCTGACCAGTCAGGAAGTCGGCTAAATGCTCCCTCATGTCACTGACTGTCAGAGGGAATATCCCTCTGGTCTAAAGTTTCATTAGCATGGTAAGTTTTTTAATCATTTAGGCATATAAAAGTACTAGCCCAAATACTCTGTATTGTAACACATAAGGATGCACTGATACCGATATTTTTCTTTTACTGTAGTCGTTGATACCGAATACCAGAAGTCCCATTCAGGAAGCCAGGCGGCGTGTAATGACTCACAACCTGGCTTCCTGATTAGCAGGGAATCATGGAAAGACTTGCAAGACTTGTCATCCGGCTTCCCGATTAGCAGGGAAGCCGTCCCAATGCGTCTCGTAACTAGGTGATGAGAAAGCATGGAGCCGGCTTCATGGCTAATCAGGAAGCCTTGCGCAGTGTATTGACGCGGCGCCCGACTTCCTAATTGGCCGTGAGACCGGCTCCTTGCTCCCTCGTCATGAGGCGACGATGGAGCCTGAAGCCGGCTTCCCGACCAATCAGAAAGCTGTGCGCCGCGTCATTAAACGTTGCCTGGCTTCCTGATTAGCCAGCTTCAGACCAATCATGAAGCCGGGCAGCACGTCATTTCGCTTGCAACGCTGTACTGAAATACATTTTATAAAATATTTTGGGGGCAGATAGAGCTTTCTTTTGGTGGTATTTAATCACAACTTTAATTTTTTACTATATTTCGTGAAAATTACTGAAAATTGTGGGAAAAAATTGTATTTTTTTTACATTAGCAAACAATTATTATTACCCAATTATTTTGGTAAAATATAAAAGACGGGGGATAACGTCGGGTAAATAATACACCAAACATGTCAAGCTTAAAAATTGAGCACACCCGCGAAATTGAAAAAAGAACTACCATAGCCAAAATTCACCATAGCCGACACTTTAAAATCTTTTACAGCTCATCAGTTTAGTGTTATCAGTGATTGATGGCCCTAGAATAATTGCTCTCACGGCGAAGTTCGTGGCGATATGTAACATCTGTGTTGTTTTTGCAGGTATGTGCACATGACCCATGTTTGCATGTGTGTATGTATGGGTGGGGACTTTACAAAAAAAAAATCTTTTTTTAATTCTTTTTTATGTGTAACTTTAAATTTTTTGGGGTGAACTTTAAATGTTTTTTTTCCTATTTTCTTTTATATTTAACTTTATTGATATCAGATAAGGGGCTAAGAAACCCCCTATGTGATAGCAAAATAAGTGACAGGTCTTCTTTATGGAGACATCAGGGGTCTCCAAGACCCCTGTCACCTAGGACCCCCCTGAAGAAGCTGAGTGGGGAGGGCTAGCGTATGTACACGGCCTGTTACGACCAGGAAGCTCGCGGCCAGCCGTTTTTGTACAACGGCAGGCCAGGAAGCAGTTAAATATACTCATGTTAACCAAAAGCAAACTCGAACCAACAAATATTAAAATTTAGTAAATGAATTTTTTTTATATCAAGGTAAATAATTTATTTTGTAAGCAGTCCCTTTGCAGGACCAAAACGTTAATTTTTTTTTCTTAAAATGGCAGAATAAGACTTTAAAATCAGACTGTATTACTTATGGGTATATTTCTATGTAAATATGATCTCTACATTTGACTTTCTTGCAGATGTCTGCGCAAAGCTGCCTACCGATCATTTACCAGTTTTACTCATGGATTCCTTGGCCCTAAAGTACGAGTACCTATTCCGTCTTGCGTGGTGAAAAAGATACGTGACACTTTTCCTGATCCTGAAGGCACTTACACTGGTTTTTATTATGCTATGGAGACACCAGCTGCTGATATGGCTTTAGATCTATAATTATTTCAATAGATTGTATAAAAACATTTTTTTATATTTTTGAAAAAATAGCTGTATGCAGACATACTTGTGATTGTTTAATTGTTTTGCAGAAATTTGCACCAGCAACCTTTGAATTATCATCTCGTTGAAAAGCACTGTTCATATTATAAGTCTTATTTGCACATTTCTGATATTTATATTTTCAAGAGTATATAAAATTAAAAAAATGAGTCTTTAAATATTAAAGTTATATTGTATTATAAATGTTAATAAAAATAATTAAAAAAGATTATCTGTTATTTTTCATTATTTGTTAAAAAAATTTGATAGAGACTAGGAAATAAAGTAACAAAAACTGCCATATTCTATTCAATTTGGATACTTGCATTAATCTAAGGGCTTGTTCACACCGATAGTGTTTGTGTGTTACAGAGCGGTAGGTGCTGGAACGCACCGCGATCGCTGAGAAACTTCCCCACGCATTCTGGGGCGGGAGGGGGTGTTGCGGTCCATAGAATTCGATGTCACGCCGCCCGCACTCGTTCTGTTCCACTGCAAACGCAAAAATAGCACGCCGCCCGCACTCGTTCCGTTCCACTGCAAACGCAAAAAATAGGGCTCTCTATTTTTTGCATTTGCAGAGCAACGGAATGCTGGCAAAGTTTTGCCACGCGTCTGATCGCACTGCGTGCGGGGGGGCGTGGAAGCGGTGCCATTGAATTCAATGGACTGCCACACCCCCTACAACCCCAGAACGCGGGGGGAAGTTTCTTAGCGATAGTGGTGCGTTCCAGCACCTACCGCTCTGGAACGCACACGCTTTCTGTGTGAACAAGCCCTTAGAGGCTGTTTTTTTAATGCATTCTCTGCGTTAAGGACAAAAATGTGAAGCACTTTCATAATACCACCAGCCCCCATCACACAAATAATTGCAGGAGCTCCTCTCCTCCATCACATACAAGAATATTAATGCATTCGCCCAAAATTCCTGTTTGCGGTGGAGTGTACTGAAGGCAGAGGAGGCAATGGCTTCCTCTGCAGCCAGTTAACTTGTTAACTTGTGAATGCACAAGTAAAAGGCATGCCTGGCTGCACGCTTAGTGTGGCTGTATGGATGAACAAAGTAAAGTACTATCACTGCCGTGATTGCGCACGTATGGATGACTTCGCAGAAGTCTGATAGATGAGGTAGGCAAACGCACATACAAGGTGTCTTGAGGCTGCCGGTCTTGATAAAAATTGAGAAATAGGAAATTAAACTAGAATTATGAGGCAAGTGATTTTCACTCAGCCTCATAATCTGAGCGACCTGTGACAATGAGACTGTCAAAAGTCGGCTCAATAGATCGGGAAGTGAGCAAACACATACCGTCGCTCGCTCACTTCTCGATCTATCCCTGCAGATAGCCGTGACTGTCAATCACGGCTCCCTGCAGGTATCCCCCCCTCCGATCCGCCATCGCTGACTGGCGGAACGGACGGGGGAGGGCACAGCTGGCTCTGCCACTGGATAGGCAGAGCCAGCTGTCAATCAACCAGCTGGGTGGATCTCGACCGACAGCAATGTCGGGATTAACCCCAGCTGCGTCGTCTTAGTATACCGCGAGCTATAGTTCGTGGTATACTGAGCTTTGGGTCACGGGAGAACACTAATTTGTGTGCTCCCTTGACCCTTAGGAGAACTATGGAGGAGACACACTGACCCCATAGTTCTCTTTTAAAAAAGATGAAGACTAAAAGAACACAATAACATATGTACGTTTTAACCCAATAAACAAGAAAAGTAAAACACAAATGGTTTAATGTAATTTTAACTTTACTTAATATAAACTATGTAAAACATAACTTACTGGAACATTTTCAAGTCAAAAAAAATGTAAGAAAAATTCAAAATATGAAAGACTGATCAAAATGGTTCCTGTGACAGTCATTTCTGAAAACGTGAAATGTGTTTCTCTAGAATTTTTCTTTTGTTGGGCTTTTCTATTGGAGCAATGTTACATGGTTGCTGGAGTCTGAAGGGTTCCCAGGAAATTATGAGCTTACCCTTTACAAAGTCTACAGTGTCATCAAGTATTTTACGGACAAAATCAAGACTGGTAGGCCGATAGATCTTTTTAGCGACCCAATCACCTTTAGCCTTTGAAAATTGAGTTTTATACCTCAGAGCGCCAACAGTGTCGCCATGATAGGTTGTTGTTTGAATCCGCTGCTGTTCCTTGTAAATGTTGTCATTGTGGTCAATAGCAGCCAGTTGTGTCCTCGCAACCATGCCATCAATGAAAAAATGCTTGCGTTTTGAGCGGTATTTGAGAACCATGCTGTGAAAAACTTCCAGTTCTCCTGTATGGCAGAAGTTGGTTATTTTACGGATATCGCGAATCAAATTTTTATTTGTGATGATGTCTTTCAGTTTGTTATGAGGTGCACTTCCTGGTGTCAGCCACATTAAACTTGAAGTTTCTTCATCCAGATTTGGATGGTCACATTTTGTGTACCTCTTACAATCTGACCAGCTATGAATGTTGCAGATGTGGTATGTAAGAGACATCCACATTTCCACTAGTAAATCTGGATTTCATTGACAATGGGTCGCACACCACCACAAATTATTTTTCACAGGAACAACCCAAGGCGCTAGAGCTTTCAAATTTTTTTTCTACTTTCCATTAGCATTTTTTTCCCCACAGACTTAGCAAGATGCCAAACATCAAATTCGTGAGTAATCTCTTGATATTTCTCACGCATTATTTCTCGTATGCCAACATGCCGGTCTGTGCAAACAATTTTAACCTCTAGATTTTTTAACAGTAGAGAATCCAACGTTTTTTCAAAGGCTTGTTTTTCTAGAGCTACAGAAGAGTGAGAACGAGAAAGTTGCTCTACATGGAAGGCCAAGATTTGTTTGGAGGACGCCTCCATTAACGTGTAGGTGCAGTATTTTGCAGAGTATCCAGGGCTGTCACATTGCCCATCGCCAGATAGACATATCTAGGAGACTGTTCTGCATTTTGTTCCAATGATAATCAATAGTAGGAAAAAGATATCGAGTTTGATTTTTATAATGTGTGTTCATGCTTATGGATTGAGCTCCCATCACATTGAGGAAATCATTAATTTTTTTAAAGTTGGAGCCAGTAAACAGGATGCCAGCAGAGATTAATATGTTCCCAGCCGGATTACATTGGCTGGCTTTGCCAGACAAATGCTGCGTAACCAGATTTGCACATAGTCTGCACAGAAATTAAAGAACCTGTGCATTTTTTTAGAATTTGTATGACGGGTGCAGTGCATCCACTTTTATGCTTACATGGCAGCATTTTCAAAAGAATATCTAAACTACTTTCAAATATGAAATAAACTTTTTCTGAGCCGTGGGAGCTACTTTCTATCTGTAGGCCTGTAAGTGAGCGTACTTCAGCCTGTAACAATTTTGAATCTTCAAGTGTGTTGTGTTCTGATGCCGGAGTTTCGTCTACACTTGGAACATAGCTGTCATCGGTTATTTTTTGATGTTCCTCTGAGCTTGACAAAGATTCAGAAGATATTTGAATGTGACGGCAACTTTCTAATAAGGGCATAATAGGTGACATTTGCAATTGCAGTATTTCTGAGTACTCTTTAGCTTGCTCAATGTGTTGTTTCCCTTCCTCATCATATCGAGCAAGAATTTCATGCTCAACAAGCATTTCATTTGGCTCTGGTGGAATTAGAATGGAGCACTGAACGGCCTTATCTGACATCAGCGGTTTTATTTGAATTAATTTTATGTTTGCTTCCAAAATGGCGATCTGTACTTACTGAGCGACTCCTTTTCCCGATGAAGAAATCGGCATGATTTCCTCTACTCATTGTTTCTCTTTTTCTTTGAAATGTTGGCATTTCAGTAATTGTAACTCTAGGCAAGTTGGTGGATGCTGTTGATGTGACAGATGGTCCGGTTGGAGGAGCTGGTCCGGTTGGAGGAGCTCCAGGTGGGGTCCTAATTTAGCTGGCTCAAAGGTGCCAGCCAGCTAAATTAGGACCCCACCTGGAGCTCCTCCAACCGGACCAGCGCTGACTCGTCGCTGCTCTCCCGAGTCCCGCACAGTGAGTGAGGCCAGATTTGGGGGAGGGCACTATTAAGCAGGGGATAATTGTAAATCTATGGTCTGCAGTGTATTAGCAGTGTGTACTCTATATGCTTTACATATAGAGTACACACTGCTAATACACTGCAGACCATAGATTTACAATTATACTCTGCTAACATGAATGGATTAAATGATACATATGTAGCCCTGTACTATGGATTATTTAACACATTCATGTTAGCAGGGGAGAATAGCAAATCTATTGTAGCAGTCCACTCTATATGTAAATGTACTATATACTACATCTAGAATGCACTGCAACAATAGATTTACAATTTTCCCCTGCTAATATGAATGGGTTAAATGATCCATACTACATAACATGTAGTTGTATGTACAACTAGTACATGTACGGCATGTACTAGTACATGTACGGCAAGTACATGAGGGGAAGTACTTGTACTTGGTCTTGAAAAAGCCCTAATGAAAACATTTGCTTGTGAGTACATACAGGGGTGTGGAAATTTAAAAAAAAAAAAACACTTGTCCAAGGGCTAAAGCAGGGGTCAAATCTACTTGTCCCAATACAAAAAAAAACGTTTTAAAAGTTTAAAACTAGGGATGCACCAATACCAGTTTTTGGGTATCGAGTACGAGTTCCAATATTTTGCTTTCAGTACTTACTGAATATCGGTGCTTCCGTTGGCATGGAGCAGGCTTCCCGGGCAATCAGGAAGCCGGGCAGCGGGTAATGAGATGCTACCCGGCTTCCTGACTGCCAGGGAAGCCGACTCCATGTTGTTTGGCCAGCTTGATTGTGAATGGCTGGGAAGCCGGTTTCCAGGCCAATCATCATCGAGCCAGCTTGCTAGACAATCAGGAAACCTGGCGGAGAGTAATGACCTGATTGGCCAGGAAGATGGCTCGATGCTGATTGGAGGCCAATCAGCAAGGAGCTGGCTTCCCGGCTAATCACCTGACCAGCGAGTGCTTGCAATTTGCGAGCAAAATAAAAAATGCATAGGGCAGGAATGCGCTGGACAGTATATAAGTACAGTAATAAGGACACCTGTACTGGCGGAGGGTAAGGACTGTTTGCAGAAAGTTAAGTATAGCTGGCAGGTGGGGGGGTAGAAGAGACCGGGCCAGAATTGATCGGGTAATTCAATTTTCCCGTATTACCTGGGAAAGTGAACTTACCCTTTAACACACATTGTGTGTGTGAGAGAGAGTTCTGCTGCCCAGGTACCACAATATGGCACACAGTGAAATGGCAGCAGGACTCAACACACACACAATTTCCTATGCGTGTGTTTATTTGTATGCAGATGGCAGGGGCAGCGGAGTTGGTTTTAACTTTTTTTTTTTTTTACTTTGTCACTGGCACTGTATTTCATACTGGATTACCCCCCGTGTTCTGTGGTGGGAGAGGCGCTGCAGTGCGTTGAAGTCAGTGTCACCGCAGACAAGCCACCCCACCCTCAGTGCGATCTCCTACACCAGAACGTGCTGCAGATAATTCCCTGCATTTCGGTCCAGTGCGTTTGCAAAAAATAGTGCTTGTACTATTGTTGGCGAATGCACGGGACCGGCACGCAGGCATTGATCTGTAGCACGTTCTGGTGTAGGAAATCGCACTGAGGGTGGGGTGGCTTGTCTGCGGTGCCACTGACTTCAACGCACTGCAGCGCCTCTACCACCACATAACACGGGGGGTAATCCATCATGCAATACTGTGTGTTCCAGCAGCCAACCGTACTGAAGGCAGCTTCACACACCGATTCCATTGCATTCCAGCACGATAAGCTGCTGGAACGCACTGTAACGCATGACGGCCAGCTCCATGCGCTCTGAGGATGGGAGGGGGTGCTGCAGTGCATTGAAATCAATGGCACTGCTGCCAACCCCTCCCATACCTGCAGTGCGATCTCCCACACTAGAATGCTTTGCAGATCAATTGTCCGTGTCGGTCCAGTGTGTCCAGAGAAAAAAGTGCTTGTACTATTTTGGTCGAACGCACTGAACCGGAACGCATAGATTGTTGTGCCACACGTCCTAGTGCGGGTGATCGGTCTGGGGGGAGGGGTTTGCTGGCGGTGGTGACTTCAACGAACTGCAGCTAACCTTCCCGCCCCAGAACACATGGTGTAATTCAGTATGCAATACAATGTGTTCCAGCCGCCATCCGCACTGAGGGCCGCTTCACACACCGATGCCATTGCATTCCAGCACGATAAGCTGTGCGGTCCAGTTTTTCCCCCCCCAAAAAAGGGCTTGATCTAGCTGGGATGCGCTACAGTGCGTTCCAGCAGCTTATCGTGCTGGCATGCAATGGAATCAGTGAGTGAAGCGTCCCTCAGTGCGTTTGGCTGCTGGAACACACTGTATTGCATACTGGATTAACCCACAGTGTGTTCTCCAGCAGCTTAGTCGTGCTAAAACGCAATCAAATTAGGTGTGAACCGGCGCTAACACAATTGATGACAAAAATGAATTTATTTGTAGAAAAAAAAACATTTCAAACATATATATAAAGCATATGAAATTATCTTTATCTATCTAGATAGATCTATCTATCTATCTATATATATGAATATAGATAGATAGATAGTGATGTCTCCTCATTGCGGCGCTTAGCCCCGCCCACCACCTTAAATAAGGGTTTACAGCCTTCCTGTGCATTTTGGCTAATTAGAGTAAATTACATAATTTACTTATTTAGCCTAAGGAATGCATTTATGAAGAAAAGATAGAACCCCATAGTTCTCCTTTAACCCTACAGTGGGACCAAAGAAAACTCACCGTTAAAGCTATGGTGGATTCAGGGGCGTGTGGCAACTTTATTGATTCACATTTTGTTGAAAATAATAAAATACCAACACTAAAAAAATCCATTCCAGTTTGAATGTCCTATCAATTTCCATAAATGGCCTTTGATGTTCATGTCTAATGAAACTCATGTAAAGTATGCAACCTTTGATGCGATTCCTTCACCCCTCTTCTAACAGCGAAGAGAGCAGCACATCTAGTCCGGGTGGTGCAGGTAATGCAGGAAGGCCTAGGCAGGCTGTGGTAATAGGGGGATTCAATAATTTGGAGGACTGATAGAATAGTTTGTCGCCCGGATCGCCTCAACCGGATGGTTTGTTGCCTCCCTGGTACCAGGGTTCCGCATGTGGTGGACAAATTACTGGGAGGGGCTGGGCATGACCCATCTGTCTTGGTTCATGTTGGGGCAAATGACAGAATACATGGAAGATGGAGGATCCTTAAAAATCAACTTAATGAACTAGGTTGCAAGCTTAAGGGAAGGACCTCCAAGGTAATATTCTCTGGAATATTGCCTGTGCCATGCGCAACGCAGGACAGATGCAGGAGCTTAGATAACTAAATGCATGGCTGAAGACCTGGTGTAGGAGGGAAGGCTTTGGGTTTCTAGAGCACTGGGCCGAATTTTCATTGGGGTACAATCTATATGCTAAAGATGGTCTGCACCTAAATGGAAGCGGGTCTGCTGTGCTAGGGGAGAGGTTCATGGGAGGTTTGGAGGAGTATTTAAACTAGGATTAAGGGGGGATGGAAAGATGGAATATAATGGGGCAGATATGTCAAACAGGGGTCAGGCTATAGTGGAGGGTGGAACAGGGGAAGATGGGGGGAGGGAAATCAAACTGGATAAGGAAATTCCCATGTTGCACACAAACATTGGAGATGATAGTACTGATTGTACTACAGCAAAGGATACAGCAATTACAAGTGAAAAATTAAAAAATGGCTTGAATTGTTTGTTCGCCAATGCCAGAAGTCTGTACAGCAAAATGGGAGAACTGGAATCTTTGGTGCATGAGGAGAACTATGAGATAATTGGTATTGCTGAATCTTGGCTTGATTCTTCACATGATTGGGCTGTTAATATTCCGGGCTGTACTCTCTTTCGACGAGACAGAGTAAAACGAAAAGGTGGCGGGGTTTTTTCTCTATGTGAGAAGTGATCTTAAAGTGAGTGTGAAAGAGGACTTTGTAGATGGGGAGTGTGATGGTGCTGAGGCGTGATGGGTGGAGTTGTATACTGGAATGCATAACGCAAAGGGAATTGTTGGAGTTTGTTACAGGCCCCCCAGCATTACTAAAGAGATGGAGACTCAGCTCCTCAAACAAATAGAAAGGGCTGCAAGGGCGGGGACAGTAGTATTTTTTATGGGAGATTTTAACTATCCTCACATTGACTGCCATAATGGCACTGCTGGAACAGTAAAAGGGCAGACATTTATAAACTTATTACATGACAATTTTATGGTAGTTTGTAGAAGCCCCAACTAGAAATAATGCTCTGCTGGATCTGGTAATCTCATCTCAAACAATGCAGATCTTATTAGAAATATTTATATAAAAGAACATCTGGGTAGCAGTGACCATAATATGATTTCATTTAACTTAAGTTGTAATAAACATTCACGTACTGGAAAAATAAAAACACGTAACTTCAGGAGAGCAAATTTTCACATGCTGAGGGATGCTTTTGAAGACTTAAACTGGGAGGGAATATTTTCATCAAAAAACACTGAACAAAAATGGGACCCTATTTGGACATTTTCACTTAGTGGTGTACTGACTTTTGTTGCCAGCGGTTCAGACATGAATGACTGTGTGTTGAGTTATTTTGAGGGGACAGCACATGTACATTGATATACAAGCTGTACACTCATTACTTTACATTGTAGCAAAATGTCATTTCTTCAGTGTCGGCACATGAAATTATATAAATCAAATATATACAAAAATGTGAGGGGTGTACTCACTTCTGTGAGATACTGTATATATATATATA
>NW_017307266.1:152003-173142 GCF_000935625.1 Nanorana parkeri | reverse complement strand
ATATATATCCATGCATACACACACAGAAACATTACCAAAAATATTGGCACCCCCTGCATTTATGTCAGATAATGCACCACTTTGCACAGAAAATTGTTGAAAATATAAAATGTTCAGACATTCTCATGTTTATTTATTTCGTTTGTATTGGTATGACACAAAAAAGTGGAGACATAAAAAGCCAAATCTGACACATTCAACGCAAAACTCCAAAAATGGACAAGACAAAATTATTGGCACCCTTAATTAATATTTGGTAGCACAGCCCTTGGAAAAGAATAACTGAAATCAATCGCTTCCTGTAACCATCAATACGTTTCTTACAACTCTCTACAGGAATTTTAGACCACTCTTCTTTCACCAACTGCTCCATGTCTCTCAGATTGGAAGGGTTCCTTTTCCCAACTGCTGATTTGAGATCTCTCCACAGGTGCTCTATGGGATTCAGATCTGGACTCATTGCTGGCCAGTCCAGTACCCTCCAGTGCTTTGTCTGAAACCATTTTTGGGTGCTTTATGACATGTGCTTTGGGTTATTGTCCTGATACAAGACCCATGACCTCTGATGGAGACCCAACTTTCTGACCTTGGGCCCTACATTGCACCCCATAATTCTTTGGTAGTCTTCAGATTTCATAATGCCATGCACACAGTCACGACATCCAGTGCCTGAAGCAGCAAAGCAACCCCAAAACATCAGTGAACCTCCACATTTGACTTTTTTTTTTCTTTAAATGCCTCAGTTTTTTTTCTCTCAACTGTTCTCCTTTGTCCACATCCAGGGAGATTAGCTACAGTGCCATGGGCTGTGAACTTTTTGACAATGTTGCGCACAGTGGGCACAGAAACATTAAGATCTCTGGAGATGGACTTGTAACCTTGAGGTTGTCCATGCTTTTCCACAAAAACATGGAATGCAATTATTTCTTGCAATTTGGAGATGGTGCCAATAATTTTGTCCAGTCCATTTTTGGAGTTTTGCGTGGAATGTGTCAGATTTGTTTTTTTATCTCCACCTTTTTGTGTCATACAAATACAAACAAAAGAAATAAACACGAGAATGCCTAAACATTTTTTTTTTGTTTAATATGTTTTTATTATTATTTCACCAAAATACATTTATACATGATACACTTAGAGATATGTGACTAATATATCTCTTAAATAACATAAATTATTTATAGCTCTAATTAAAAACATCTACTTCATTTCCAACATCAATCAATTTACCTTTCACTACCACACAACTTCAACCACCCCATCCCTGCTCTCTTCTCTGATTCAGTCTCCAATTCTTATCTTCCTCTGGAGGAGAAGGAAAAGTCTATGGGGGTGATTTACTAACCTAAACACACGCACTAGGTGCGTGTGATTTTTACACAGCAAAACGTATTTATCAACCAAAAAGTCTCTAAAAGCATATTTCCACTAATGCCATATATGGAAAAATCATGCACATGATGGATGATTGCTCATGATGATTGCTATCGATACCCCCCTTGCTTATCTGGATTTGTGCTGTGATACCATTTCGTGTAGTTTTTATCTCTGATATCAGTATTATCCCCCTTCTTAAAATGTGTTTCCTGTAGGCATAAAATATCCATTCTTTTTTTGTGAAAATGATAAAATATCTGTGAACGTTTACCTGGTGCATTAAATCCCCTTATATTAAAAGTAACCAATGCTAACCTAGTCATTTCTTGATTGTAGATCTTTCATAGTATATTTTATGCATGACCTGTTCAAAACATTCCCACCATCCCATATACACTGAGTGGCCAGATTATTATGACACCTGACGTTTGTAGGTAAATTAGCTATAATTTTGCGCTGAAGTTGCTAGAGGGCCAGACCATTATAAATAGGGAAGCAGGCTGTTTACCAGGACAGTAGAAGTGATTTTTTTTTCTGAAGATATGGGTAAACAGCGCGATTTAACAGCCTTTGAACGTGGGATGATTGTTGGCGCTCGGAGCCATGGAGCGAGTATCAGCAAAACAGCAGAATTTGTTAAATGTTCAAGAGCAGCTGTTGTTAAAGTGTCTAAAGACTGGACTGTCAGCCGAAAATCTGGGTCTGAACGTGCGAATTGTGGCCATCAGCGACTAGTCAATGTTAGGGCAGAACGGAGGGTGGCAAGACTGGTACAAGACAACAGAAGGGCAACAGTGCAGTGTCAGATTCCTCCCATCACCTTTCAACATCTCGTGGAGTCACGAGGCGGCCCAACGAAGTACTGATGGGGTGGTCATAATAATCTGGCCACTCAGTGTAAATTTCAACAACACATTCTTTTCTTCCTTTCCCCTTCCGTCTATCATCTTGTATGTAGGACATTTTCCTTAACGCCCTACATAGACCATACAAGTAAGCCATAGAAATATGGGCTATGTTGGGGTTGTAGTGGCCGAGTAGCAAAACGCCCGGTGCGAGTCCTGCCACAGGCCTAAACCTTATATCTTATTTCTTACTTAGACCTTATGCTTTTAATTTATTCATAACAAATATATTTCCTTTTGTTTATGTCACCCCTCCTCCCGCATGTTCCTTCCCCCCTCCCCCATTTCCCCACTAACGCAGTAATGTGGGCTGGGGGTTCCGGAGAGCAAACTGCGGAAAAAGAGGGTCCAACTTCTCATATATATTATGACTCTCCCGTTTTTTCTTTTCTACTATTCTCCCCCCTCATTTTCTCTCCCCCCTTTCACGGCTTATGTGTTCCCCGTGTCTTTACTGTTGTCCATCCCTTGCTTGTTGGCGTTCAATTTGATTAAATTTGAATGGCCACTCTGTCAGTTGTATTGGAGGTAATTCTAAAATAACCAAAAAGTCCGGCAAGTCCTCTAGCAACCTGAATTTTGCTGTTCTTCCATTTCTATGTGCTATCAACTGGAATGGGAACCCCCATCTGTACTTTATCTCTTTAACCTGGAAGATCGCTAATAGCGGCTTCAAAGCTCTTCTAAGCATCAATGTTTGTCTTGAGAGATCAGGGAAAATAGTTACTGTGTACCCATCATAAGTTATTGATTTCTTAGCTCTAGCTGCCACTAAAATGGCTTCTTTCTCAGTATAATAGTGAAGTCGGCATATCATATCTCTAGCTCTTGTGGAGTCTCCTCTAAGAAATCCGGGTACTCTGTACACTCCATTCATAATTAATTCAGATTCTGGACTTTTATACATTATATCATTCAATATAGCCTTTGTTGTTTGAAAAAGAGCATGCGTCTCGACTGTCTAAGGTATACCTCGTATCCTTATGTTATTAAGTTTACTCCTATTTTCAATATCGTCTATTTTATACATCATGTCCTGCATCCTCTTTGAATGATTATTTATCGTTTGTTGTAAATCCAATCTGAAAGTACATATATCCAGATTTTCCTTCAACCCATTTACTCTGTCTCCTATATTAGAGATGTCAGTTTTTAGTTCTTTCAATTCCTCTTTATATGTTGCTTCTATCGTGGACGGGCGACGCTCAGGACCTCGGCGTCCTACATCATCGGCGCGCCACGTACCCGAGAATGCCTAAACATTTGAAATGAGTCCTGGAAGGTCAATATGTGTCCCCTTTTAAGAGGCCTAGTTCACACACAAGCGACTGCGTTTCAGTGCAGATTCTGCATTTTTTAGTCATCTTTTACACCCGTTTTTGTAAATGCACACAAAAACGTTTTCAAGCGTTTCCTATTAAGTCTATGAGGACAAATTGCGCTGATCTGGCAAAAAAAAAAAGTTCATGTACTTTTTACAGCTACAGGCGTTTTTGTACGCAGGACACTATGCTCAGGTGTAAACGGGGGCTATAGAAATGAATGGGATTTCTTGTTTTGGGCATCTTAGTGCAAAAAAAAATGTGAAACAAAAGCCTTGGTGTGAATGAGGCCTAAGGGGCAAAAGAGTGTTGACAGGAGGTGGTGGTCCTGGAAACTCCACAGAACATGTGGAGGAGTAGTAGGAGACACACAGGTGTGTCGGAAAAACTGTTGAGAGTTGCTGACTTGTGCTAAAGACTGATTCTCTGCTGAGAAAATACCTCAAAGTCCTGGGACTGGGACATTTTTGCTGTGTGCAATACCTTGAGTCAATGAGATATTGTTTACCTTATTTTGATTAAAAAAAGCACATTTTATTGTGTTATATGCTGAAGAAAAGCTATTTTTGTTGATTGTGCTGGTTGACAGCCTTTGGGGAAATTTTTTTTTTCCTGTTTACGAACGAACAGCTCTGCGGCTCATTCTTGAATGCTTACCATTGTGGCTAATACCCCTAAACAATACAAGTGACGTTGTTGAACAATTGTGGGTGCCTCAACCCCACAGAAGGAAAATTGACCTGGCCCATAATGACGTTTTGGGGGGACAACTGGGAGCTGAGAAAACAGAGGCACATATCACTTACCAGTTTTATTGGCCAGGACTGAAAGCCAAGGTAAAGAAATATTGTACCTCTTGTCCCACCTGCCAGCTAACTGCTCCGGTGATGCATTTCCGCACCCTTTGGTACCCCTACCTATTTTTGAGGTTCCATTTGAATGGATAGCGATGGATATAGTAGGTCCGCTTGTAAAGTCGGCTCCAGGGCACTCATATTAGTGATCATTGATTTATGCCTCCTCATGTATCACTTGCCGCTCCCTTTTAGATTGTAAGCCCTCACGGGCAGGGCTCTCCTTATCATCTTGTCTTGAATTGTATTGCGATTGTAATGTCTTCCTTATATTGTAAAGCGCTGCACAAACTGTTGGCGCTATATAAATCCTGTATAATAATAATAATATGCCACCAGATACCCTGAACCGATTCCCTTGTGAAAAACCTTGTCCAAAGCCCTTGAGCTGTTCCAAATGTTTTCTAGGACCGGTTTTCCTGAGGAAATACTCACATGAATGGAGCACCCTGGTCTGTCGAGAGTTATGGGCTATGTGTGTAAGCTGTTCCAGATTAAGCAGCTACGAACATCTGTCTACCATCCGCAGACAGATGGCTTGGCCGGACACTTGAATAAAACCCTATTCATAAGGTCATAAGGATGGGAAGGATTGGGATTTCCTTTTACCGCCACTACTGTTTGCCATCCAGAGGCTTTCATGGGGTTCTCACTCTCTGAATTGGTGTATGAGCGGAGACCCCCAAGGTTTGCTTGAGTAGGTAAACAAGGACTGGGAAAATGAGGCTATTCAGCATAGGAGTGTTTTGGAGTATGTCTCGCCAGAAACAAAGAATCTGTGAGGTAGTGCCCCTGGTCAAGGAACATATGCGAAGTGCCCAGGAGGCACAACAATGAGTTTATAATAGATCGGCTAAGGTGAGGCACTTTCAAGTGGGAAATCGAGTCGCGGAGCAAATTCCCACAGTGGACAGTAAGTTCAGGGCCAGATGGCAAGGCCCTTTCAAATTGTGGGAAAGGTGGGGGAAGTGAATTATAAAAGTGTATCAACCAGGTAGGGGAAAACCGTCCCCTCCCCTGCAGGTGTTGCCGCAGTTTGTTGCCAACCTGTCCAAAACAAGAACAGAACAGAGCAAACAAAAGTTTTTGTGTGGTAATAAAGAGATGATTTCAGGACTGCCTGGTCTCACAAAGGTTATCAAACAAGACATTGTGACAGAGCCCAATGTAATAGTAAAGCCATATCGTATTTCAGAAGCACATAATAAGGCGGTGTGTGAGAAAGTTCAGAAAATGCTTGAATTTGATGTTTTTGAAAAATTGAGTGAGTGGTACCGAAACCCAGTGGTACTCTGCGGTTTTGTAATGACTTTAGGAAACTTAATGAAGTTTCCAAGTTTGACACCTATTCCATGTCCAGATTAGACGAGTTAAAAGAGAGGTTGGAGCCATCCCGGTACATTACTACGTTAGATCTCACCAAGGGGTACTGGCAGATACTCTTAACCAAGGAACCCTGGGAGAAAATGGCATTTTCCACTCTTTAGAGTAATTTTCAGTACAAAAGGTTGCCATGCTGCCCCGGCAACTTTTAAAAGGGCGATAGATAAAACGATATGCCATCATCAGGCCTACACTTCAGTCTGCCTGGATGATATTGTCATTTACAGTACAGATTGGGAGTCTCATATTCCCTGGGGTTTAGGCTGTTTTTGACTCTGAAAAAAGGAGGGTTTACGGTCAATCCTAAATAATGTGCAGTTGGGATGGAGGAAGCCAATTACCTGGGGTACACTGTAGGTAGGGATCTGGTGAAGCCCCAAATTAACAAAGCAGAAACTAAACAGAACTGGCCCTGCCCCCTAACAAAGGGACATGTCTGGACATAGTTGGGTACTATTCAGTTTGTCCCCAACTTTGCTGCACCACTGACTGACCCGACTAAAGGCAGGAAGTCAGTGATGGTCCAGTGAAATGCTGAGAAAGCTTTTCTGTGGTTTAAGGCAGCATTATGCCAACATCCATTGTTGGTTGCTCCGGAGTTTTCCCGGGAATTTATTGTGCAGACAGATGCCTCGAGCGGGGTTTGGAAGCAGTCCTGTTTCAGGAGATCAATGGGGAACAGCACCCTGTGTTTTTCCTCAGCAGAAAATTGACAGCTGCTGAGAAGAACTATGCTGTGGTGAGTGCCTGGCCATGAAGTGGGCTCTGGAGTCTAAGGTACTTCCTGTGACACCAGCAGGCCCGTCTTTAATACTGATTGGACCCTGGGCAAACATTTTATTGTAAACCCCCCCCCCAGGAATTTCTCTCACCTCCCCTGCTTGGTTAGACCCCACAGGGCCCTGGTGAGATCCCAAAGAGCCCTGGTGAAATCCCAAAGAGTCCTTCAGAGCTCTATAGGGTCTCATCAGGACTTTGTAGGGCCCCAACAGGGCTCTGTGGGGTTTAAACAGGGCTGGTGAGACCCCACAGAGCCCTGGTGAGACTCCGCAGAGGCCTGGCTAAACCAGGGCTCTGTGGGGGCCTCACCAGGGTAGCAGGCCTGTGGGGGATCTCATCAGGGCACTGTGGGGTCTAACCAGCCTTGCTAGACCCCACAGGGCCCTGGTTAAACCAGAGCTCTCCACAGCGCTCTCCTCAGGGCTCTCCAGGCCGCCACTCACCAGTACTGTGCTGGCCGTGCCTCGGGGGCGGGAGCTGGCAGGAGCGTGCTGGACCAGCTGGTGCCGACATAGTCTCCATCTGCTGCTGAAGATAAACTTCAAACTCCTAGCCAGAGATCCTCGTGTGGTGGATGGGAGGGGTGAGGTCTCTTCTCATTGGCTGGTGGGCAGAGCTCCAGAAGACCAAGTGGATGGACCGCACAGACGATCGAGGAAACATATGAGCGCTCAGCCCTTTCACTGTCAAACTGAGAGTCTCAGTTTGAAAGCGGCAGGGCTGAGCGCTCACAACGTTACCTGACTGCGAGCGAGGTGATGTGCTGTTCCGACAGGGCAAACAAGGCGCCCCTATTATTTATAGGGGCCTCGGGCATGTCGGGCCACTATTCAGTCTTGGACACCAGGCCAGCTGCTTGCTTTTACTGTGATCTCTGCATGGCCCCACGTCGGCCATATAAACTAAGCTGCTGTGCTGTCCCCCCCAGCCCCAGGCCAGACACCAAGCCTCAATTGCTGCTATCCCCCCAGCCAGCCCCAGAGTCATCTCACTCAACAGCTGCTGCTGCTACTGCTGCTGTTCCCTTCCCCCCCAGCTCCAGATCATTGCTGGCTTACCTTACCAGTGCAGTGACTTGACTACACACAGGCTCTGCCGCTCAGCCTCCAGCTGTGAGAGCTCCACGGCTGCCCCTGAGGAAAAAAAAACCCTTCCTGCATGTGGAACGGAACAGTTGGTACGTCCCAAACCCCCCACTCCCCCCCATCTAATGTGATGTTTTGGTACCTTCCTGCCCACGTGCAGGAAGTTTTTTTTTTTCCTGTGCTGATTCTACGGTACGACCGCGGCGGACCCTGCAAGGACAAGTCACGGACACCGGTGTCCGTGTACAGACACCTTGCCGATCCCTGCGCTACGCGGGCGGGGGAGGAGCTACACCTTTAGGGTGCAGATCGCATAGGACAACAATACGTTATGGCAGTGCCGTATGCGGCTGCCATAACGTATTATACTATGCAATCCGATCGGCAAGTTTCTGCGGGCAGCGGGCTCAAGGGGCAGCTGCTTTGGGCCCCACAACCATGACTGGGCCCGGACACCAGAGATGAGTCCTGGAAGGTCGATATGTGTCCTCTCTATCCAAATAGAGAGGACACATATCGATCTTCCAGGACTCATTGTGGTCCCTTTAAGGGGCAACAGAGTGTTGACAGGAGGTAGTGGTCAAATACAGGAAACTCCACGGAACATGTGAAGGAGTAATAGACACACAGGTGTGTGGGAAAAACTGTTGAGAGTTGCTGACTTGTGCTAAAGACTGATTCTCTGCTGAGAAAATACAACAATGTCCTGGGAATGGGACACTTTTGCTGTGGGTAAAACCTGGAGTCGGTGAGATACTGTTTACCTTATTTTTCTCAAAACAAGCAGACTATTTTGTTGTATGCTCAAGAAAACCTTTTTTTTTTTATTGTGCTGGATGACAGCCTCAGGGAAAATTAAAGACTTCCTGTTTAAGAACAAACCGCCCTGAGGCTGATCCTTGAACGTTTACTATTGTGGCTAATACCCCTACACACACACACTCACTATAATGTAAATTCACATTCATGCATTTATGTTATTAGTCCAGCATTTATGACAACTTTCTGAATATGCCAAGAAATTACTTTAGTTTGATATGATAAATAAAAAGGTACAGTGAGCAGCGAGAGGAAATGGACATATCTTGACTTGGCTCCTCACTCTCCAGGCATATCAACTATCTTAAGCTTTAGTCAGAGACTTTTATCCTTTTTTTTTTTTCTTCTACTCCTTTGTGTGGGAACCTTCGGACCCCTTTATGGGCAAGGAAATGGCCATGACACGGGGCTCCACAACCCGTAACTTGGATCCGTCCTGACGCATGGCCCATCAATTGAAGGCCTCAGATCCAGGAGCTGGAGCCCCACCCTCTTCTACAGCACTCATGAACAAGCTGGACTCCATGTCTGAAGCTGCGAGTCTGAAGCACCTCCTACAGCACCAACTACCATCTGCACAGGACACCGCCCTGTTGGACAGGTTCAAAACAATACTCTGGAAGGAATTGGAAGTGGCCACAAGCTCACTACTTATCTCAAGCAGGAATTGAAAGAGCTTGGCTTCCGCACAGATACAGGAGAGTAGAATAGACAACGCCATCACTGTGTTCGACGACCATTAACAGGATATCAATGGCATCGTAACGAATTGGATCAAGCTCTCCTCAACTTAGAGGATTTTGAGAACAGCTCCTGCAGAGTTAACGAGATTGAGAGGTTTACCTCAATCTGTCCTGGACCTTACGTCCACAGGCACAGCTTTGTTTGAAGAATTGGTCCCCTCCATACCCATTTAGAGATTAGACTCCGATAGGATCCATCCATCTCGAGGTCCCAAAAAATGGAGGGCCCTCCTCGGGACATTTTATTAAGTTTAACTTTTATAATACCAAAGATACTTCGCTGCAGGCTGCGCGTGATCCATCCAACCTATGTTTTCAAGGTCATCATTACCAGTTATTTAAGGACCTTGCCCCAGTCACCATGCAGAGACCAATGAAACCGTTCACCTTTGCCCTACTTGCTCATGAGATAAAGTACAAATGGGGGGTATCCTTTAAAACTTATTTTTGTTCATCATGTTCAGACATACTTCGTTGGGACCCCGGGGGAAGCCAGAGAGAAAGTTAAGGCTCTTTGCTTGCTGGCAGAGTGGTCGGGCAACTGGGTCCCCAAAAGCTTCTTCCCGCCATGATATCACCATGCAGTTTATATCTCTATTATGGGGGAAGACTCCAGGTTGACAACAAGGAGTGCAATCATCCCGGGATGATCATGCAACCGGGTAAGGTTGACCACTAAACCACTGTGATACACAATCTGTTTAGTCTGCTGTTGCTTCCACACTAGTCCCGTTGGGGATGCTCTTTTGGACTTTGAATAATTGGAAGTTGACTACGTTAAGTCTACAGTTATATTCTTTATTAGCACTGGGTTTTTTTAACCTTTTTTGGAACATTTGACTTTCTTGTTCATCACTATACCACTCAACTATGCGGCCCAGGATTTTGCCCTCGGAATGTGTGTCTTATGCCAGATGGAACCCTATCACCTAAATGATGATGAGAATGTTTGCTCTCACCATTTTCCTTCCTTGCTGGACACACTGCTGCCTTTGTTCATTACTGGACCTAGGCAAGATGGGAGGTCATTGGAAAGTCTTTGAAGCATCTATTTTTCATGATGTTCATTATTTGTTCCATCCACAAATCCTCCTCCTTTCCTGAATATAGGCAGATATTTTGCATTTCTTCATGTTACATAATATTTACTTAATAGTTGATGTTGACCTTCCTTTGTTATGCAAACCCCCCCCCCCCCCCACCCCGCTGTTTTCAATGCTCTTAGATTGTCATCAAATTATACCTTGGTTTAGGTTTAATTGATGGGAACACTCCACCACAGGATGTTGGTGGAGCATTGGGGGTGAGGGTTTACCTAGTCCGTTGAGATAAGAGTAACTTTGTTTTACATAATTTATTTCATGCATTGCTATAGTAATATTGTGGGTTCCATCCTAATACTATGCATTAGTTTATTGGGATATTATATTTGCACTTATTATGGCAACCTGGGAGAGTATTGTGGAATTCTATTCCTTCCTCCTCTTACTTTCCCCCTCTCCTTTTAATCCTCCCCCTGGCTTTTTCCCTCCTTGCTTTACTCTTATACTTCTCTCTCCTGTGCCTCTCCTTTTTTCCCCTTCCCCCCTTTTTTTTATTATTATATACTCATTTTATATTCAATAACTGACTAGTTATAGCAAAAAAATTCAGCCTCCCCATTCTGTTTTCTGCCTGTCCTGTATTGGCGTTCTTTATGGAGTTGTTTTATGTGGTGTTTTGTTTGTCCCTCTCCCTTCCTTGTGTGTTTCCCTAGTTTGTCCCCCCCTCCTCCGGTCTGGTACCGGGGAAGAGAACTGGCGTTTTAAATCCCAAAAAGCAGACATTGTACGTTATATACACTCCAGTCAATATAGGAAATCCGTTAGGTTGGACTTGATGGACTGATGTCTTTGTTCAACCTCAAAATACTATGTAACTATGTAACTATATAGCCAGGATATTGCCATGGCCTCCTACCACGCCCCACATTTGTTTCAAACTCATTTTTTCCCACCATTTTACAGGGGTGATTCTCATGGGAGATTCTAATATAACTCTTGAATCAACTCTTTTATATCCTACAGGATCTACCCCTTCCACTGATGTATCTCTCAAGTGGACATTTGGCGGGAATACCACCCTAAAATGAAAGATTTCATTTACTTTTCTAACCTACACCACAGTTTCTGCAGAATAGACCACATTTTTATGTCCTTCCAACTTCTTGCGTCAATTTTTAAAGTGGCTATTGGGACGACTGCTTAGTTGGACCATAGCCCTCTTTCCCTCATTTGGAATTCCCCCATAGGGGAAAGACCCACATATCACTGAAGACTTAATAAATCTCCACACTCTTCTTAGGATTCTTGTTTGCAACATAAATGCAATTCAGCAGTTCTTTTTGGATAACTCAGGCTCAGTGGTCTCTCCTGTTCCGTTGTGGGAGGCGCATAAGGCAACGACAGCCTTATTCAGCGAGATAACGGGATTAAGAAGTTATCTGGTTTTCCTAAACCTTGCAGAATTGCATTGGGAATCTAACCCCTCTAGGCAGAACAGGGAGTTGAGGGACAAGTATGCTACTGAATTTGATCTTTTACTTTATGGCTAAAGGCAATGAGATAGTCCCATACTAGCAACGAAGCTCAGGTCACATGTTAAACCCGAGGCTCCTGTTAGTCTTTGAACCACGACAGGGGAACTTACAAACGGGATCCTTCAAAAGTGGTATCTGTCTTTCGTGGATTTTCTTACAAATCTGTAAAGCAAACCCACCCCCTTCTTGCAAGAAAAAGCCACATTTAACTTCCTACAATTTCTGAGGATGCTTGTTCTGTTCTTAAGGAGGATATTTCTGAGACTAAGGTAATATTGGAGATTAAATCCCTCAAACTTCCTAAACTGCCTGGTCCAGGTGGATTCTCGGCCCTCTATTATAAGAAATATGTTTCCCTCCCAAAACCATATTTAAAGTATAATTAAAGCCTCCAGTGTTTTTTGCATAGATCTACTGCTAGCAAGTAGTAGATCTATGCAAAAAGTGTCCAAAAAAAACCTCGCTTTAAAAGCGATTTAAACTTGCCTGTGTCTACCCCGCTCCCGTCCTAAAATGTGAAAATTCTCGGGCGGCCGCAAAGCAACTTAGGGCGGGCGTAGCCGGGACGCGGAGAGACACAAGGTAAGTCTATGGACAGACACCGTGGGACAGGAAGTGCCAGCAAGGACAGAGGAGTCAGCGCTGGATCGGAGACCCCCTGCATCGCTGGATGAAAAGGACTAGAAAGAAGATCGAATTAAGAAACATCATTTAACCTCCCTGGCGGTCTGATTATTTATTTATTTTTCCTTTTTTTAAAAAACATTCCCGCCAGTTCCGCCCCCTGCGACGTGGACGCTCGCAAGGGATGGAACCCGGATGCCGGCCGGAGGACACAGCGCGGACAAGGTGCATAACGCTACTGTGTAAACCCAAGTGTGGCTCGGGGTTAGCGCTTATGGTACTGAAAATGATCCCGAGCCAAGTCCTTCGAGGGTGCCCATGGCCTCCAACCATTTCGTCCCATATCCCTACTTAATGTAGACTTAGAAATTCTGGGAAAAACCTTAGGAATCTGATTAATGGATATCTCCGCTCCATGATACATAGGGACCAAGTGGGCTTCGTTTTTTGTTTTTAAAAAAAAACATTTTATTCATTTTGTAAGTGAAAAAAAAGGTATCATGTTAAAGAGATGCATTTGTCACAATATCAGATATCATCTAGTATGGGGTGTACATCAACTGTTAGCTGGTGCATTGATAATTAACAACAATATGAAAGATTATTGAATAGGCCAAAACGTGGCTAGTATGAGACAATTTCCAGGAAAAACCCTGATATGGCATACTGTTATGAGCATCAGCCAAAACAAGTGCAATAAGGGAAATCAAAACAAACTTGAAAATAAACAAAAACATGCTCCATAATGCGTCTACTTATTGTGGTACAATTATCATATCTCATATCCTCAACTGTAAGTAAGAAAGTTAGATCCAAATAGTGTACAAGTGAAGGTGCCGACAGCAGCAATGTCTTAGGTTAGTGTCAGTGGCGGTGCAGCCCCAGCCCTTTGTGTCGGGTTTTAGAGGTAAGGTTTTGCCCCCGTATCTACCTATTTGACTGTTGCAATTTGTCCAGCAGGCGGCATGTGGAGAACTCAAAGGGGGAGAGCAAATGATCTCTTTCGGAAGGGGAAAAAGCTACGGTCATGAAAGGCAACCATCTATCGTAGAATATGGTTACTCCTTTCTCATTCTTCAGATTCAGGGTAGCATCTAGCCTTTCTAAATGGAAGAGGTTCATTAGATCGTCTTGAAATTTCTTTACTGTGGGGGGGAGATTTGACAACCACTCCCGTAGAATACATCTCCTAGCCACCAGTAAAGAGATGCTTATCCATTGCTTAGCAGAACGGCTGAAATTGGTGGGGGTATTACACGAGAAGTCCCAGTAATTAAATAAAAACAAGAGGGTCTCCGATACAAGTGTTCGTCCGGTTACCAAAGAGACATATCGTGCAGTTTCCTCCCAAAAGTTCTGAATTCGGTGACATTCCCTCAGACAGTGAAATAAGGAGGCAGCCTGCAGTTTGCATTTGGGGCAGTGGTCTAGGTATGTAATATTTTGATTTTGTTTGAACTTGATTTGGAAGGCGTAATAGGCTCTATGCATGATTTTAAATTGTGTTTCTCTCCATTGTTCATTGGACACTACTTTGCATAGTGAGCGATATCCCTGTAGTATTTTCTCTACAATGTCTTCCGCCGGAAAGTCTTTGTCCCATTTAGCTAGGTTTGAATTCAAGAGAGGGGGCAAAGCGGCTTGGCGTATGTGTGGATAGAGAGACGATATGGAATTTGTAGTGGGAGAGAGAACAATATCCATCGGTGTTTTGGATAGTATTTGGGAGATGTTAGGGTTCAGTTTTTTAATGTGGGCTATAGTTTGCATAAAGTGAAGGAAATCGCTTCCTGGTATCCCGTATAAAGATTGAAATTCTGTGAACGTCAAAGGTTTATTCAGGGATGAATTAAGGTCAGTGAAATGGGATATCCCTTTCTTTTCACATCTAGTGAAAACTTCATAGTCTTCACCTTGCGGGAAGGAAGGATTCCCCCTGAGGGGCAAATGTTTGGAGAAGGGGTTTAATTTCAATAGTTTGTGTACTTCTCTCCATGCGATGATGGTGTCCCGTAGGAGTATATTGGAGCGGATGTGAGGGGGTAGAGCTGGGAAGGGGCAATGAAGGAGAGAGAGTAGTTTCCATGGGTGCACCATATCCGACTCCAATTGGAAATTGGAGTAACGTGACGAGGAACAGACCCAAATCTACAGAATGTCGAAGAAGGCAAGTCAAGTTGTATAACCTAAGATTTGGGAAGGTCATACCTCCTTCGACTTTAGGTAGGCTAAGTTTTTTGATCGAAATTCTTGCCCTCTTCCCCTGCCATATAAATTTCAGAAAGGCTGTATTAACAGCATTTACATCTTTGTGTTTAATTAGGATAGGGAGTGTCTGCAAAGGATAGAGGAGCCTTGCAAAGGGGATCATCTTGACAAGGTGAATTCTTCTGAACAGCGACAGGGGTAGGTCTTTGTATAGAAGTAGCTCTTTCTAAATTATCCCCCCCTCATCCAAAAAATAGATTGTAAAGTGAGGACGGGGTTTTGCCAATGTGGAGGCCTAGGTATTTGATGTTTTGTTTGGCTACGGTAAAAGTGCTCAGGTTCGAGAGAGTGGCTTGTGTGGTGAGCGGGAGGACTTCTGTTTTGGATACGTTTACGGTCAGGCCGGAAAATTTGTGGAAGTGGTTAAAAGTAGCTTGGATTAGGGGGATGTCATGGCATGGGTTGGAGGAGAATAGGACTATGTCATCAGTGAAAAGCATAATTTTGAGTTTTTGTGTGTTGAAGGGTATCCCTGAGATTTGGACATTGTTTTGAAAGTATAATGATAGTGGTTCCAAGGAAATATTAAACAATAGGGGGCAACCTTGCCTGGTGCCTTTTTGTAACGGAAATCTAGAGGATATGAAACCCGGGGTGAGTATCCGGGCGCAGGGGGAAGCATATAATGTAGTCACAAACCCAAGTGGGCTTTGTCCCGGGAAGGCAATCAAGGGATAATATTTGCAAGGCGATGCACAATTATTCATATGTGCCATCATCGCCAAATACCTGTTTTTTTAATAACCCTCTTTTCCCACTGGGTTTGGTTTATCTGGATCTCATACAAATTCACACATGTTCATTGTTTTCTCCATTCACACGCCTTCTCAAGCTGGGAAACCATTAGGGAAACAGTACAATGCCGCCCCCACCCCGCAGAATTTCAAGAGATATTTAGAGATCTGACATTGGATTGGATCTTTGACTCGTAATAATGCATGTCCGTTTACTAAGACGGGCTTCTAACAAATTTGCATGCAGTCTCCCTTTTATACCTTCTCTTCCATCTTATTCACAACTTTCTTATTTGCGGCAGTGGGAACAAGATATTTGCAAACCTGTAGAATTGGGGGAAGATCTGGTCCCGGGTAGCTAAATGTTCTTTTTGGTTTAATATGTTTTTATTTCAATATACATAAAAAAACACATAACATATCTTCAAGTATCAACATACATCATAGCTTTGTCCCTTGAGTAACCTGACTAAGTAGCTCTCCATTTATAATTTTCTACATTACTTTACTATCGACATAGCTATGTTCATTCATTTTATCTCGCCTAACCTCTTATTCTCCATTTCTTCCCTTATACGCTCTCTCCCATTAATTCTAATACCACAACATCTTCTGGGGAAAGAGGGGGAAAGTAAAAGCTGTGTGAGTCCCTATAACCCCATTCCTTATTGGTTTCCCCCCCATGTCCTATGACCAATTTGCCCTCTTAAACTTGTCATCGTGAATATACTCAGCCTACTGTGTAAACTACCCCTTAAACCATTAATTCACCTAAATGTATATCTTAACCACCCTTAGTCTCCCCATCCTCCCACATATTAGCCTCATTCATCTCCTTCCTTCCAGACACACAAGTCAAATGCTTAAAAATCTAATAAGACAAATAAATTAATTATTTTTTGTTGCTTTATACCTCTCTGGGATTTATCTGGTTGCGAATTGGTCCTTATGGTTCCAAAAGACTCTGAGGAGGCTTCACCTCTATGCCCCTTCCTTTCATCTGTATCTTTAATTACCATTTTCCTAAATACCTCTGTCTTCCTGTATGTTTCCCATTTCTCCCATATATTGTCGTGTTTATCTTTCTTATCGGCATCTATTGCGATCAGTTCCTCCATATATCTTATTTCTTCCATTGTAATCTCTCAACTCTCTAGTAAAGGTGTGGTCAAGGGTTTCCACCCACGTAGTATATTAACTCTCGCTGCAGCCAATACAAATCTCAAGATATCAGTCTTTATCTTATTTATGGGGCCAGGAATGAATGACAACAATGCAATTGAAGGGTCGTTCTCTATGCTTAGGCTCTCTATGGAACGGTATACTTCGAAAATTACCTCCCAGAATGCCTGTAATCTAGGACACCTCCACCAGATATGTAGGAACGTTCCCTCCTCAATACAACATCTCCAACATCTATCTGACTCTCCAGGGTTTGTGTGTTTAATTCCTTCTGGGCATCTATACCATCTTGACAGTATTTTAAAGTTTTTTTCCTGATAAAATGAGAATTTAATAGAACCATGTGTCGTGGTGAATATTCTTCCCCACTCTTTCTCAGAGATCTCCCTCCTCAACTCCTGTTCCCATCTCTTAATACATTTTGTATGGCCTTTAGCTTCCTCCTCTCTCAACAGACCATAAACTTGTCATAATACATGTTCAGTTTTCATTTCTTTCAAGCATAGTTTCTCAAAAGGAGTGAATGGTCTGTTCAGAGATTTGCATGTCCTAAGATATCTAATATAGTCCTCTAACTGTATGGCCTACATCCATAACTTTCCATTGTTTTGTCTTTCCGGTCTAAGCTCTAGTTTTAACTTTCTTCTTTACCTTTCTCTAGAACCTGCCATATCTGTGTGTGTGAAAAGTTTTCAATATTGAAGAAAGAGGCCACCTGCATTCCCGGTGGAAATCGTAGGTTACCCGCGATGGGAGTCATGGGACGATAAATTATATTTATCAATAATTCTGTCCCAAATTCTTAACACTGGTTTAACTAGATATGGCAAATTTGACATATGTGGCCTGTCCTCTGGTGCAAGCCATGGGATATTCTTCAGTGGTAAAGGGGCAATATTTATCTCTAGATTTACTCCCTCTTAACTTGGCTACTATGTATCCAGTCCAATATTCTTAATAGGGATGCTTTATGGTATAAGGCAAAGTCCGGTATTACCAGTCCTCCTCTTTGTTTTGATCTCATTAATACTTTAACGCTAATCCGTGGAGATTTATTAGCCCATATTAATTTTATTGCTGCCGTCTTGAGTTTTTGAAAAAAAGATCTTGGCAGCAAGATAGGTACTGTCTGAAACCCATATAATATTTTAGGCAGAATATCCATTTTTAGTACATTGGCACTCCCTATCCATGACAAGCTCATTCTGTTCCACATTTGGAACTGGGCGAAAATCTTTTCTGACCAATCTCTGAAGTTGATATCGTAGAGTGTATTAAGATCTTTAATGCTCAAATATACAATGTAATTAGGCTTCCATCTAAATGAATTTCCTTAATGCATGTTTGTACTTCCTCTGATAGTGATATGTTCAGAAATTCCGACTTTGATATATTAATATGGAAATTGCTCAGGTCACCATATTTCGTCAATTCCTTAAGAATATTAGGTAGTGATACCAAGGGAGGAGGTTATGAATAGAAGGAGATCGTCTGCGTATAGTGCCAATTTATGTTGTTGTGTTGTGATGGACATACCCTTAATCAAGGTATTTTGTCTAATAGTAACTGCTAATTGTTCCATCACTATAACATATAGGAGGGGTGATAGTGGACAACACCTGACGAGTGCCGTTAAATATGGGAAAAGGATTAGACAGATCCCCATTAACCCTTACAGTTGGATGTACATAAAGGGCCATTACCTTTGATACGTAACGCTCTCCCAATCCCGCTTGTAAGAGAGACTCCCTTAAGAAAAGCCAGTTTACTCTGTTGAACGCTTTCTCAGCGTCAATTGACAGAAGACAAAGTGCATTATTCTCTTTCTGTGCTAGACCTATCAGATTAATGACCCTGGTTGTACTATCTCTGGTCTCCCTCCCCTGAACAAATCCAGATTGATCTGTATGTATAATTTTGGGCATTTATTTTTTTAGCCTGGAGGCCAGCATTTTTGCATATAGTTTAAGGTCATTATTTATTAGGGAGATAGGGCGATAATGTCCACATTCTGTTAGGTCTTTCCCTGGGTTTGGTAGTAGAGATATATGGGCCTCTAATGTCTGTGTGGGAAAGGGACTTGCCTCTGTAACTGAGTTACAGACATTTGTGAAAAAAGGTCTTAATTGTTCCTCAAACTGTTTATAGTATCTAGCTGTAAAGCCGTCCGATCCTGGAGCCTTTGCCTATTTAATAGCAATTGCCTATTTAATTTCTTTTTCTGAGAATGTTAGATTAAAATCTTCTCCGTCCTCTTTACTGAGTACCGGCATATTAGCCTCCCTTATATATTTCCTGATTTTACTGATGTATCTATCCGGGGACATAGCTGCGTATTTACCTCGTATTGAATATAGGGATGAATACAATTTTCTAAAGGTTTCTACTATCGAGGACGGAGAATGTTGAATGATCCCATTCTCCTTTTTAATTCGTGTTATATTTGTTTTAGGGGCTCTGGGGTGGATTTTCCTGGCCAACTGCTTTCCACACTTATCTCCTTCTTCATAGTAATATTTTTTACTTTTATCTCTGGTGATTAGTGTTTGTTGATCCAGAATATTGTGAATGTCCCTTATCACCTCATTCAATTGAATAGAATATATTGTGTTGGTTACATTCCTCTTATTCTTATCCTCCAAATCACTCAATTTCAGGAATAATTCCTTCAGCTTACTTGCCTTCTCTTTTTTTAGTCTAGAGCCATGTTTAACTAGAATACCTCTAACTACACATTTTAGAGCCTCCCATTGTATAGGGCATGATGTGGGGTCCTTTTGGTGATCTATTGAAAACATTTTTATTGTAAGTTTTACTTCTTCTTGGCACTCTATAGCTTTTAGAAGATTGTCGTTAAGTCTCCAAATTCCTTTCCCTCTATTTCTATTTTTAATGTCACGGATACTGGTGCATGGTCTGACCAAAGTATCGGGTCTATTTCGATCTCTGTTTCACAATCCAGGAACCTCTGATGCATCCAGATATGATCTATTCTACTATATGATTTATGTACAGAGGAAAAATATGTATAGTCTCTCCTTGTGGGGTTTAATATGCGCCAGCCATCGACTAGACCCATATTAACCATTTTAGTTCGGAGTTTTTTTAATGCCTTTACTGGTAGGGGTAGTTTACTTGTAGTGTCTAATTCTGTGTCAAAAATTAAATTTATATCTCCCATCACCATTTTTGTGCCTACTCCATATTGCTCTAATCTATTCAATATCCATGTACAGAAATTATGTTGTCCCTTATTTGGTGCATAAATATTTGCCAGTGAATATATGATTACAATACTGAAATTTCATGAACACGTATCTCCCGACTTCATCTATTACTGTATCTATTACTTCAATTTGTGCAATTTTTTGGATTCCTATCGAAACCCCCTTAGCTTTATTTTCTAAGTTTGTGCTGTGATACCATTTTGTGTAGTATTTATTCCTTGGTGGCCTTCTGGTCCAGAATTTTTGGTCTGATACAGGCTTTGTTTCATATTACTCTCCCACGTGACCGCTGGTTTTCCCTGTTGCACCGCACTATAATCAGGCCTTGCATACTCTCAACATACCTTGGTAACTTTCTTATTTTTGGCAGCTAAACAATTGCTAAAGCCTGGAGTAAGCCCTAAGTTCCTACACAGGAAATTAAAAACTGTGTAAATACACTCATGATCAATTAAAAAAATGACGAGCATTCTCTGAGACACTAACGCAAAATTCCTTAAAGTGTGGGAACCTTGGGTATGTGCTTCCCTTTTTGAGCATGGCTAGCTTTCAATAGTTTTTAATCTTGGTTCTAAGGGGGGTGCTGGATGTGTGGGGGTAAGACTTGCCCTTATTCCAGTTTACCATTCCCCTTGTGCCCTCTTCTCCCCCTGGTATCTTTGTATCACCTTGTCTTTTTTCACCTGTCCCAGTTTTGTGTTATTTGTATTGACATGGGAGGAATCCCCCATATTACTCAACGGCTGCTTCTCTGACCATCTGACACTCTTGCCTGGCAATTATTGTTCAGACACATCTGCACATTGGGGGAAATACTCATCTTCATTGCATTAGTTGTCTGTAATTGTGCACTTGTTCATTTATGTATTGTTTTCAAATAAATAGAAAAGGCACATTACAGCACAAACCGCATTATATATCTATAAAAAATAAGTCAAGGCAACTGGACTTGCTGTATTTTTCTTGAAGACGTTTCACTGGACTTCCGACCAGCTTTCTGAATTGAGAAAGCTGGTCGGATGTCCAGTGAAACATCTTCAAGAAAAATACAGCAAGTCCAGTTGCCTTGACTTATTTTTTTACAGATATACCGTGACCTGGATAAATGAGAACCTTCACAGACAAACCGCATTATAGGCTTTCCCAGAAGGCGCTACAGTAGACAATATACTGTAAAATCATGTACTCATGAGAAAGAGTAACATATTATGCCTTTTGGCGGAATCAACAAAAAAGGAATAGGTCACATTAAAACCAT
>NW_017307266.1:102832-151990 GCF_000935625.1 Nanorana parkeri | reverse complement strand
CTTCCCTACCAAGAAAGGAAATATCAGCATTAATTATTTATCAATATTAAAGCACAGTACCTGCTTTATGAAACATCTGTAATAGCTCTTGTCGAAGTGATCTTTCCAGATTGAAGTAGTTATTGCCTTCATCTGGATTCTGAATGAACAAAGGAATATGCTGAAATACGATGAGTCGCTTGCATTGCCTCTGTTGAGCAACAGCCAGCTGATCAGCCAACCACTTGTCTTGATTTTCTTTCAGCTCTGGACATTTAGAAGCATCAAACATTAGCTGTGAATTAAGTACAAGGAAGAAAACTCCACCAACCCAGAAGGAGAAATAGTCATCACCCCAATTGTTGGAAAAATCTTGAATCGTCTCTGATGTTGGCGCGTTGCCTATATCATGGTTTCCACTGACAAATACCAAGGGAATGTCAGGTTTTGTTTTCATGAGGGCAGTCTTTAGATCACGCTCTTGAGCATGTTTCCACTCTATTCCTAAAATTAGAAAAACAATATTTATAAAAAATAATGTATGGTGTTTATTAACGCCGTTAAAAAAAATACCACCAAACAACCTTCAAATAACTCTTGCAATGGGGCAACCCCCGCTCTGCAAAGGTTAACTGCTTGTACTGCTGACCTCTGCATTGTGCGTCATACTGCTGACCTCTGTACTGTGCGTCATACTGCTGACCTCCTGTACTGTGTGTCATACAGCTGACCTCCTGTACTGTTCGCCATACCATTGGCATCTGTATTCTACGTCACACCACTGACCTCTGTACATTTCTGCAGCGTGGGACCTGAAGGGAGCCTCAACAAGGCTGCTGGAGGCTTCAACTCGGTACATGGAGGCAACATAGCTGCACCAGGAGAGGAAGAGCCTACCTGAATCAGATCAGCAGTGCACTATAAGCATTAAACCGCTGACCTCTGCGCTCTGCGTTAGATTACGGACCTCTGTACTGCTAACCTTTGTCCTGTGCGTCATACTGCTGGTCTCTGTACTGTGCATCACACCGCTGGTCTCTGTACTGTGCATCACACCGCTGGTCTCTGTACTGTGCATCACACCGCTGGTCTCTGTACTGTGCATCACACCGCTGACCTGACGGAGTTAAGGCTGGGGCAGGGTAGGGGTTAGGTGGGGCAACTTGTGGCGAGTAACTTAAGACTTTAAATTTTGAGCCCTGTTCTATACAATGCATATATGTTCTTTATTTGAGCCTCTAGAGAAAAATAAGTTAAGCCTTGCAGTGTGGGGGTAGCTGCAAAGGGAGGAAAAAACCCCTACAAAAAAAAACAGACCACCTGCAGTTAGGGAAAATAGTAAGGTGGCATCATTAGATGTTCTAAAACATATATCCCCTCCTGTACTTGATTCCTAAATTGCAGCTATTTTCTATCACTGTAAATTAAGGTTGCGCTACTGCAATTCTTCAGGAGGGGTTGCACTTTTCTTCTTCCCCTTCCTGACTCCAGTCTCTATAAAACCCCAATAGCACAGCGAAAATCGTTGAGCTAGGTCTCAACTTTATGTGTTATTAAATTGACATTTTTCTAATTTTTGAAATACACTAGTGCCTATTTAGCTGCTTGTATTTGTACATTATTGCTTCACCTTGTGCTGTGAAAATCAACCTCCATGCTTCATTTTAAAAGCTATTTGCCACAAGTTTTACATACACTTCTCACAAAAGTATTGCTTTATTTATCACATCCACTGTCATTTAGCAATATTATATTACCACAGATAATATGAAAAAAGATATACAAAAATATAAAGAAAATAAACTTGTTTTGTTTTTCCGAATGGGAAGGGTGTGCTTAGAAGCACAATGCAAAATACCACATTAAGCACTGACAACTAACACCATAATTTCATGTTTAAAATTCTTTACTAGTATTTTCTTTCCAGATGCTCTTTGGCTACTCTTTTACCAATTATTAGTTTACAAAGTACCTCTCTCAGCAACGCTTGCAAAACATGGTCAATTCAATCCAGAATTATGTAATTTATTGTGGCTATAGGCAAGCAAGTAAATGTAGCATACTTTTGAGAGAAAAATAGCTTGTGCCTAAGAAGAGTTTTATCATTTACTTTACTTTTAAACTATCATTTTTTTTAAACTTTTAAATGTAAAGACATACACTAAGGCCCCTTTCACACTGGCGGTCCGATCTGAAAGACTGACAGGCGGACCCGATTGGATGTCCAACTTTAGTCTATAGGCAGCCAGGTCTAAACGAACAAGCGTCCGTTTACACCCAAATGCCCCCAACTCCAGCCAGGTCTGGGAAAACCAACCTGATTGTGCCAGATTGTAATTCGATGTAAACAGACACAGGTCCATGTACATCCAATTCCCCATAGATCGTCATGGGGTCTGGTAATTTCATTTTTTTTCCATCACAAGATGGAGGTAAAAGGTAGACGGACACAGATGTCTCATGGTGGTGACATCTGATCCTCACTAGTGTTGTATAGCCTATTTGTTTATTTTTATGTCCAAAGTGCATTACTTTGCATTTATCAACATTAAACCTCATCTGCCATAGTATTGCCCACTCCCCTATTTTATCCAGGTCCTCCTGCAAAGTTATATTGTCACAATCCGTTTCTAGTACCCTCCCTATTTTTGTATCGTCTGCAAACACTGAAACATGGCTATTTATTCCCTCCCTGATATCATTAATGAATAGGTTGAACAGTATCGGACCTAGCACAGATCCTTGAGGCACACCGCTCATTACACTAGCCCACTCTGAAAAGGTGCCATTTACAGATACTCTCTGGACCCCGTTCCCGTAGCCAGTCCTCTATCCACGTACACACCACCTCATCTATGCCCATAGCCCTTAGCTTGTGTAGTAAGCGCTTGTGTGGTACCGTATCAAATGCCTTTGAGAAATCCAGATATACCACATTCACCGGCCTCCCTCCATCCATGGCTCTACTTACCCCCTCATAAAAAGTTAGCAAGTTAGTCAGGCAGGAACGGTCTTTCCTGAACCCGTGCTGATTGTCATTAACTATGCCGTTATCCTTAACAAATTTTACCAAATAGTCCTTAATTATACCTTCCAACAGTTTACAAACTACCGATGTTGGACTGACCGGCCTATAGTTCCCTGGTTGGCATCTAGCCCTCTTTTTGAATATTGGAACTACCGTATCCCTCCGCCAATCACATGGTACCCTACCAGTCACTAAGGATTCCTTAAAAATTAGGAATAATGGTCTTGTTATAACCTGGCTTAATTCCTTAAGTACCTTGGGGTGAAGGTTATCTGGTCCAACTGCTTTATTTGCATTGAGCATTTTAAGTCTATGTTCTATTCCGCTTTCCGTCAACCATTGTGGTATATTATCGGTTGAACTATGTGTTTTATCACGTACGTCGAACCCGTTTCCCTCCTGAGTGTATACTGAGGAGAAAAAATTGTTCAGCGCCTCGGCCCTCTCCTTGTCACTTGTGAGTAACTTCCCGTTTTCGTCCTTTATTGGGCCTATCTGCTCCTTTCTTACCTTTTTACTGTTAATATATTGGTAGAATTTTTTAGGTTTTTTTTTACTATCTGCGGCGATATGCTTTTCGCATTCTATTTTAGCTTCCCGGATTACTAGTTTGCATTTTTTGTTACATTCCTTGTATTTAAGGAACGCCAATGCCGTCCCTTCCATCTTATATTTTATAAATGCCATTCTCTTTGCCTTAACATGTAGTTTTACAGTTTTATTTAGCCATATCGGTTTAGTCTTTGATCTTTTGTTTTTGTTACCCAATGGTATACACTTTGAAATGGCAATATGTAATGTGTTCCTGAAGCAGTCCCACATTTGGTCTGAGTTTAGGTTGTGAAATGAGTTATCCCATTTTATTTCCCCCACTAGTTTGCGCAACTTATCGAAGTTTGCCCTTCTGAAATTAAGGGTTCTTGTCCGTCCCGCCCTCTTTCCTTTCCTGTATTTAATATTGAAAGTAATCACATTGTGATCACTACTACCCAGTGTCTCACCAATTACAATATCCTCAATTAACTCCCCATTATTAATAATTATTAAATCTAGGATGGCATTTTTCCTAGTTGGAACCTCCACCATCTGTTCCAAGAAATTGTCTCGCAACAAGTTCAGAAATCGGCCCGCCTTTGTCGATCCTGAGGTACCATTAGCCCAATTGATGTCCGGGTAATTGAAGTCGCCCATCACGACTACATTGCCCTCCCTCCCAGCTATTTCTATCTGGGAGTGTAGATATGCTTCCCCCTCCTCCCCTATATTTGGAGGCTTATAGCAAATACCCTCAATAAGTTTACGGCTAGGGTCCGCCATATCGAGCTCTAGCCATAAGGTCTCCACATCTTCTCCACTGTTTGACGTGATATCGTCCCTTATATGCATATTTAGATAGTTTCTAACGTAAAAGCAAACCCCCCCCCTTCTCCCACATCTGTCCCTCCTGAATAGGTTATACCCCTCTATATTAGTAGCCCAATCATGTGTGCCGTCTAGCCAGGTCTCCGATATACCCACTATATCGAAGTCCTCTTCGAGTATCATAATTTCAAGCTCTTCTAATTTATTTACTAGACTAGCGTTGGTGTACATACATTTAATTTCGGTCTTGTTGTGGGACAAAAGTTTATATCCTACTTGTTCCCCACTAGTTTTATTGTTTGGCCTTGACGTAGGTTGTTTGTTTCTTATTTTATTCACTTCTGACAACGTATTTGCTACATTGACTGTTTCTACTATTTTAACCTCGGTGATTACTTCAGCTGTGTCGACTGGAGTGAGCCCACTATCTATTACTCTATTACTTCTTTCTGTATGGAGTCTCCCACCACCAGGAGCAGTCACTCCCCTTCCGGATAGAGGATGCGTCCTGCTCCAGCAGAGTCCCCCCTGAACTAGTATCCCCAACATTATGCAACTTGGCAAACTTTTTGGGGTGAACCAGATCAGGGCTGACATCTCTAGCACTCTTCCCTCTCCCCCGCCTTCTGACAGTAACCTAGCTCCTCCAACCCCCCTCCTCATCCAGCCCAACCTTCACCACAGCCTGGTGCATTATGTCCAGACTCTTTTCCATGACTGTTATGCTCCTAAGTGTTGCCAGTTTCTTGCTTAGATCCAGAATCTGGGTCTCCAAACAAGAAACTTGCTCACATCTCACGTAAATGTATTCCCCCTCGAACGCATGTTCAAGGAACGCATACACTACATGGGTGTGAACCCAGCCTTAAACTAGAGAAGCGTGTGTCATTAGGGATAGGCACCACACCATAGGTAGAAATGTATACAAAGAAAATAGAGAAAAGCGGGGCTTTTAAAGTGTCCAAACCGTACGAGATGTCCATCAAACATACATGGTTTTGTATAAAAAATATATTTTAATACATAAAGATAATTTAAAGACTTGATTACATTTAAAATGTAATTGGCATGATACAATGTTACATTAAAATCAAACTACCTCCTTTTGGTACCCATACATGTGTAAATATATTTATATATCATAGACTCCTTTTAAGTCCTAAATCCTGTTTAATCCACTGTGGGCCCAATCCCCGACGCGTTTCGCAACTGTATGTGCTTCCTCAGGAAGTTGGAGGTATTCTAAAACATTGCATTAACATAAGTTTAAGTATAATGATCTCAAAGACCAAATTCTTAATGAAAATAACAGCAAAATTAATCTTTCAAATTAAATTTACCCTATTAACACTAATACACTTCACTATGGGTTGTCATCACCTGGGTACAATCAGTCTTCGCATAATGACAAGAATACAATATAGGATATACTTTTGGAAGATCATAGGTCAAACAACGCTTTGTGTCAGATATATCCCAAAGGGTTTTATTACTGACCATTTATTCGTATGTTTATGTGAAGTTACTTGTATTTTTAAATATTTTTGTAGTTTATAAATTTTGATATGCTGAGTTTGCCCTATATGATTTGCTATATGTCTGCGAGGTCCCACACGCTGTGTCTAGTTCCATCTGCTGGTGGGAGGTCGCCAGACTGGATCCTCTAGGAGGATTGATTTGCACGTTTGTTTGCGGCGAATATGTGCATGCGCGTTTGCCGCAAATATGCGCATGCGCGATCTATCAGTCTGACGCAGCCATTGACGTTATGACGCCATTGCGGACATGCGAAATGGCGTCCCGGGATATATAAATGGCTCACCATGGAGCCATTTTATGGACTGCTGATCCTGAACAACACTGATGGGATTTTTCGCAATAGGTAAAACTAGTTTCACCTATATTGATTGTCCGTTTTTACTATTGATTAATGATGAGCATTTGGAACGTTATTTAAAATATTGGAATTACATTAACCGATTTTGGTGGGGAGCAACCGTTTTGGAGGTGCTCCTCAAGGCTCCGAGTATATTTACCTGAAACCATTATTTATTGGTTATGCCCTACATTTAAATTTATTTTATGGGAAAAATCTACCTCTGAACAAATCTTTTTGAATATTTGGAATTTATGACCATTTTTTTTTCATTTTCTCAGTCCTGTTCATCCCCGGTCACCTCCCACCGGTTCACCTGCTTGGTGATTGCGAGATAGCATGTTGGACCAATGTTCCAGCTATCTTTGTGCGCATGAAGTGGGTTTTGTATTGTTATTTTTATTAAGAACTTGGTCTTTGAGATCATTATACTTAAACTTATTTTGATGCAATATTTTAGAATACCTCCAACCTTCCTGAGGAAGCACATACAGTTGCGAAACGCGTCAACGATTTGGCCCACAGTGGATTATACAATTATTACAGGATTTAGGACTTAAAAAGGAGTCTATGATATATAAATATATTTACACATGTATGGGTAACCAAAAGGAGGTAGTTTGATTTTAATGTAACATTGTATCATGCTAATTACATTTTTTTAAAGATTAAAGTTTATTAAAGTTTTTTTTAATAGACAAATAAGACAGTACAAAAAACAAAGTACTCTCAGATAACAAAGGGTCGACATGTGGTATGCATCAGAATTGCAATGTTTACTCAATCCTACAACTCCTAGGTTGTCGGCCAGCATTTGTGCGGTGCAAACATACCCCTAAGGCATCTACATTGATGGAAAAGGAAGGAGAGGAAGGAAAGAAAAAGAGTGAAGGACAAACAGGTGGAAAACCGAAGGTGTGCGTTGGAGCCTGGTCCCCCCACATTTGTAGTATGCATTCATACACATATATATACATATACACACACTTATTTATTCATTCATTGTTTTTTTTTTAAGGTATTGATATATTTTAAGTGCCACGGAGAGTTAGGTTGACAACAATAAGCGGAACTTGTCAGTTGTGCATTAGTGCAACCACACACTCCACAATTCATAAAATTGAGAATGGCGCTCATGAATGCAAGCTGTGAGCTCTTCCATCCGACAAATAAATTGCATCTCTTTAGTCCATTCCTTCATGGTCGGGAGGACCGAAGACTTCCAATGTCTTGGTATGACCGTTCTAGCTGCCACAAGGAAAAAGCGGAGTAATCCCTTCTTGGAGGAAGCAATGAATCCTGGTATCATGGAAAGGAGAGCCATCTGTGGGGTTCGGACGGTCTTCGAACCGGTAAGTTGGTCGTAGGTGTCCAAAACAGTGGACCAAAACTTATATATGGCAGGACAGGTCCACCAAATATGGAGCATTGTCCCTGGGTGTGAGTGACAGCGCCAGCATGAGTCGGAAACCTGAAGATCTTATGAAGACGGGAGGGGCAAAGGTATCAACTGGAAAGGATTTTAAAGTTGCGTTCCTGATCTCTACTAGCGATGGAAAGTTTATGAGTAAAAATAAAGGACTTAGATATATCGGATGTTGAGAAGGAACAAGACATCTCCCTGGCCCATTCCTCTACATATTTAGGTAGGTCTGTAAAAGAGGTTGAGAGCAGTAAGCGATATATGGTCGAGATCGGGCGGCGTGGTGCAGCACTGTCTAGACAGAGTTGCTCAAAAGGCAGGAGATCTCTATGGAGATCACACTGAAGCCGAAGCTTAGAGTAGAAGTCGCGTAAATGAAAGTAGGCCAACCAGTGACCTGGGGCTTTAGTGGAGTCAGTAACTAAGGAAGATAGAGGGCATAATCCATCCTTCTGTAGGGCTAAAACTATCGGGGAGAATTGATCTGGGCCCATTTCAGAAAGTTTGAGCCCTGCAGACCGGGTGGAAAGTCTGGGTTTTTAAAAAAAATTCGGCAACATAAAAATTTGATAATTAAACACCTCAACCATAAATGGGATATCATGTCATTAGAATCCTATCTAGATGCAGGTATGATCCCCCAGGGGCCTGAGGGAAAAAGTCATCCCAGCCGAGCACTTGCAAAATGAACGCTTCTTATCCAAATGGAAACAACAGTGTATTTCACATGGACTTGAATTGATTAAACTGATAGTAGAGGAGGAGAGAATCCAGAGGGAGGAATTACAAAAAAACACATAGATAAGAGCCAACAAGACCTAGAACCATTTAAAGAACAAGACGCTTTTCAGAGACAGAACGACATCCTTAAAAAAAGATGTTGAAAAAGCACAACAAACACTAAGAAAAATAAAGCAGTTTAAGTTCTTTAGAGACTCAGATGACTGGGAAAAAGATAGTATCTTTGACCTTTCCCACAATAGAAGCAGAAGCACATCTAAAAAAAGACGATTCACCAATAGACAAAAATGGTTGAGGGAACGTTCTACTAGCGATAATGAGGGAGAGTCACTCAAAAAGTCAGTCAATTTTTTAGAGAAAGCGGAGAGTTTCTCTGCACAGGGACAACGAGGAAGAGAACCAATAAGAGAACAAGAAAGAGAAAACATAAAAGGTCCGGACTTATTCCAACAACAGAAAATAACATCGAGATTTAGAAATCGAAGAAACTAAATTCAACAAAAACCTCCAATATAAAATCTGAAACTAACAACATTATTAATCTAACTGATATCCATTTGAGCCCCCACCATGTCTCTCTACTACGGAGGGGTCTCTCTTTTTCCCCGACAGAGGGTATGGACGAATTTGTTATCTACAAGGATTTAAATCTATTCCTCAGAAAAGTTTACTTTAAATTCCTCTATTCAAAAGATAGGGACCCCTTGCGACAGTCGACAGATGATGGTGGGGACCCAATGGATGCCCAAGCCTTAAGAGATTTACAAGCACTCCTTGAAGATAACCTTAGTCAGGAAGAGATTGACGATGAGGGATACACCAATAGGATCACTAATCTAGGTGGTAAGTCAAAGACAATGCCCAACCTAAATAATAATCGATTTATTAGCATGTTTAGAGATCTTGTTGAAGCGGATCTCAGAGCCACTAACTGGACAATAAAGGGACAGGACAATTTAAATAGAAAAGAAAGCCCTACAGGAATTGAAAAATACACCTAATTTGATTATAAAAATGAGTGACAAAGGAGGCAACGTGGTTCTTCTGACTCAAGAAATGTACGTGGAGGAGGCGAATCGCCTCCTAGGAGATCAAACAACTTATGTAAAAATAAGAGAATCCCCCTATAAGAAATTAGTAGGTGATTTAAACTATAAACTAGACCTAGCGAGACAGAAGGGTATACTCACTAATAAATATTTTTTTGTTTGTTTAATATATTTTTTATTGTATTTAAATTGAATATACTTTACATAATACATTCCATAAAAAGACATTCTATAGGAAAAAAAACACCCAATAATATAACATACTAATCCCTTGCATACACTCCTATCATTCAACTCTACTTCCGCTTTACCCCCATCATTCAAACCTATTTTCCGGATCCACCTCTGGAGGAATGAGAGAAGGACAGACTCCATATACCTTCTGTACCAATTCTAACCCCAACCTAAACTCCATGTTAACCCTTTTTCATCCCCCTCCCCACCCCCTACCTTTACCTCCCTTCTCTCTAGTAACTTCCTCATGTGAACCAACACACACACACAAAAAAAAGTACTACTCCCACTTCTCTAATCTATCCTCCCTATCTATAATTGTGCTCCTATTTTATATCCTATATCCTATTCTACTTGTGATGTCAGTAGTCCTCAAATCTAATTACCATAGACCACCCTTTTGTACTTCCTCTCCTCAATTTTACCCTTTCAAATTCTCCCACTGTGTATTCCCTCCCTTTCTATCCTTCCTTCCTCCTGTCCTCTTCTCCCATTCCTCCTGGAGGCATTCATCACTCCTTCCTATTCTATTCTACCACTCATACATATCAGGATCTTAACTTTTTATCTTAAACATCTATCCAGAAGTCCTAGCTTTGCCCTAGGCCATTTATTCATTACCCCACTATGTAATCATAGTTTCAACCTTTCTATATCCCTTTTCGCTGCTCTATCCTTCTCTTAACTCCTTCATAAATTCCTCTGTCTGCGTATATATTTCCCATTTTTGTCACGCCTAGCGTACTGCGGTTGTGAACCACAACTGCGGAGATAGGTGAGGTAAGGTTTATAATGGCAATCAGTTCTGAACTCTAGGCGTCACTCTTAGTCTTAAGCGAAGAGTTTGGAGTTCGTGACATCATCTGCCAACTGGGTCAGGGATTTAATGTTTTGGTGTAGGCAGGATATTACTTCATACCTCCTACTGGTTCTATAGAGTAACGTGGTGGAGGAATCATATAGACTGTGGTATAACATAAAGTCGTACTATAATGAATTGGAGTAGAGGAATGAGATCCAGCACAAGATTAAATGAAAGTCTTATCCATAAGGTGTTTGTATAATATAATCAGGTCAGCAGGGGTTAAATGCAATGCTTATTACTTTCACAGATGCATCATAGTATTCAAGCCAGCATTTGGTAAGTAGTAAAGTCTTATCCTTAAAGGAAATGTATCAAAGCAATTCAGTTCCAGCACATGGTATGGGAAAGTCACATAGTAATTGTAAGATGGTACTTATCAGTTTCCCTGGTTTGAAGTGGAGGATCCCTGGCCGAAAGGCGGCAGTGGGCTTCCACAACTGGGTATCCAGGGGTCAGTAGCCAGGAGCGGTCGGGTCCTTTCCAGGTGAGATCAGGGGATGCGTCTACAGGTTGGGGGCTGCAGGGGTAGCAATCGCAAAAAAGGAACGCCGTGCAAGTCCCCCAAGCTGGCTTTTAAGACACGAGGAAGTGCGGGTGGGCGGATCCGCACGTTCCCCCTGAACACTTCCGCGTTCCAGCGTGGAACGCAGCGGCGCCGCACAGCCGCGTCATAAAGCCGTCGCCGAGTGCGTTCTACGCTGGAACGCGTCGGCGATTGCGGCGGACATCTCTTACAATTTTTTCCAGATCTTATGAAAACTCTCCTTTTTATCTAAATCATTTGCCCTTAATTCCTCCATATATCTAATTTCCTCCATTGAACCTACCAGTTCTCTACGGTAGGTGGTACTGTAGATCTCCATCCCCGCGATACACAAACTCTAGCTGCAACCAGTACGAATCTTAGGATATCGCTTTTTATCTTTTTTAGAGATCCAGGTATCAATGACAATAACGCTATTAAGGGATCTTTTTCAACATTTTCTGCCTCTATGGCGTTATATAATCTAAATACAGATTCCCAGAATGGTTACAATCTAGGACAGCTCCACCAGATATGCAGGTACGTCCCCTCTTCTATAGTACATCTCCAACATCTATCAGATAAATCTGGATTTATATGTTTAATTCCTTCTGGGCACATGTACCATCTGGATATTATTTTATAGTTTTTTTCTTGGTGAAAAGAAGATGTAACAGAGATATGTGTCATATTAAATATTCTTCCCCACTCTTTGTCTGATATCTCTCTCCTCATATCTTGTTCCCATCTTTTCATATACTTAATATGTCCTTTATCTTCTTCTACCCTCAGCATACCATACACCACTGATAAAGTGTGGGCAACTGTTTCTGATACGCACACTCTCTCAAATGGGGTAAATGTCCTATTGAGAGTTTTACCTGTCCTAAGGTGTCTAATATAGGCCGTTAGCTGTACTGCCTCCATCCATAACTTCCCATCAGTTTGTCTCTCTGGTCTTAGATCCATTTTCAATTCTTCTCTACCTGGTTCTAATACTTGCCATACCTGTGTATGTGGAGTATTCACCGTACTTAGTAGTGAGATTGCCTGCATACCAGGCAGAAATTGTGGATTACCCAAAATGGGAGTCAAGGGTCCCGGCCTAGATGAGAGATTATATTTAGTTGCATACCTATCCCATATTTGTAGCACCGGTTGTACTAAGAAAGGCAAGGTTGACATATGCGGTCTACTTTCCACTGATAACCAGGGGAGATTACTCAGGGGTACTGGGGAAATATCCACTTCCAATTTTACTACTCCTTGACTATGTATCCAGTCCAATAATCTAGATATTAGGATCGCTTTATGATGGAGTGCAAAATCTGGGATTCCCAAACCCCCTCTTTGTTTTGATCTCATCAAAACGTTTGCACTTATTCAAGGGGTTTTATTTGCCCATACAAATTTCATTGCTGCTGATTTTATTTTCCGAAAGAAAGATTCTGGTACAGAAATAGGAATTGTCTGGAGTCTATATAGTATTTTAGGGAGAATATCCATTTTTAGGACATTTACTCTACCTATCCATGTCAGTCGAAGACTATTCCATGTATAGAATTGGGCAAAAATATTATCAATCTAATCTCTAAAATTAATAGCATATAGTGTGTTAAGTTCTTTAGGAATATTAACCACCAGATATACGATGTAATCAGCCTGCCATCTAAATGGGTAGTTATCCTTTATATTAGTTTTTACTTTGTCAGTTAGAGATATAGTTAAAAATTCAGATTTAGAAAAGTTTATTTGGAAATTACTCAGATCACCGAAGTTCTTCAGTTCTTTAAGAATATTAGGTATCAATGTTATTGGGGAAGTTATTGGGAGCAGTAGATCATCTGCATATAATGCTATTTTATGTTGTTGCGTTAAGGTGGGCAGACCTTTGATCGAGGGATTCTTCCTAATAGTTGCCGCTAGTTGTTCCATAGCTATAACATATAATAAGGGTGAGAGGGGGCATCCCTGCCTGGTGCCATTTAATATTGGGAAGGGGCGGACAAATTCCCATTAACTCTAACCCTTGCGTTTGGGTGTGTGTACAATGTCATCACTTTAGATTAAAAAAATTCTCCCACTCCCATTTCTTTTTCAGCATCAATTGACAGAAGACAAAGTGGTATATTTCTCTTTTGTGCTAGTTCTATTAGATTAATGACCCTGGTGGTGCTATCTCTAGCTTCCCGTCCCTGCACAAATCCAGTTTGATCTAAGTGGATAATTTTGGGCAATACCTTTTTTAGCCTGCTGGCCAACACTTTTGCATAAATCTTTAGATCTATGTTTATAAGAGAAATTGGACGATAATGGCCACATTCTGTTAGATCTTTCCCAGGTTTTGGAAGCACAGATATGTGTGCCTCCATTGTCTGTGTTGGAAATGGGCTACTTTCTGTAACTGAATTACAAGCTTTTGTAAAGAAAGGGCCTAATAATCCCTCAAACTGTTTGTAAAATCGAGCTGTAAACCCATCTGGGCCAGGTGCCTTATCATTTTGTAATGAGGAAATTGCCTCCTTTATTTCTTTTTCTAAAAATGGCAAACTCAGCCCTTCACCATCCTCCGAATTCAATGCTGGCACGTTTGCCCCTCTTATATATTCCCTCACTTTATTTACAAAATTATCCCTTGACATATCGGCATATGTACCTCTTAGTGAGTATAGGGATGCATAATATTTTCGGAAAGCTTCTATTATCGAGGATGGGGAATGCAGCATGTTCCCACCTCCATCTTTAATTCGTACTATATTAGTGTTGGATGCATGGATTTTCTTGGCCAGCAACTTGCCACATTTCTCTCCCTCATAATATCTTTTTTTACCTTTTTCTCTAGCGATCAACGATTGTTGGTCCAGAATATTTCGAATGTTCCTTCTTACCTCCATCAGTTGGATGAAGGTTGTTATCATCACATTCTCTTTATTCAGTAGCTCCAATTCATTTAATTTTTTAAACAATCCCTTTAATTTACTTCTTTCTTCAGTCTGGAACCATGTTTAATCAATATTCCTCTTATTACACATTTCATTGCTTCCCATTGAATAGGATTTGATGTTGTATCTTTTAGATGGTCCTCTATAAAAAATTTTATAGTGGTATTTATTTCTTCTTGACATAGTGTATTTTTTAGCAGGTTATCGTTTAATCTCCAATTTCCCATATTTCTGCTTGTGTTTTCAATTTTCATTGACAAGCATACCGCTGAGTGGTCTGACCATAATATTGATGCTATCTCAATCTCTGGGGCATAGTCTAACAGCTTCTGATGTATCCAGACATGATCTATCCGGCTATAGGATTTATGCACTATAGAATAATATATGAAATCTTTTTTTATAGGATTCAATACTCTCCATCCATCCACCAGTCTCATATTGTCCATTTTATTTTTAAGTTTTTCTATAACCCCTTCCATCATGTGTGGTTTCCCAGTGGTATCCAATTGATTGTCAAATATTAAATTCATGTCTCCCATTACCATACTTGTGCCCATTCCAAACTGTTGAAATCTATTAAGTACCCATATGCAAAACCTGTGTTGACCCTTATTTGTTGCGAATATATTTGGTTAAAATAAAGAAATTTCAAAAATACATATCTCCCTTTTTCATCTATAACTGTGTCCTTTACTTCTATTTGTGTATTTTTATGAATCCCTATTGATACCCCCTTTGCTTTCTTTTCCGGATTTGTGCTGTGAATCCACTTCGTGTAGTTTTTATCCTTAATGACTGGGTTAACCCCTTTCTTAAAATGTGTTTCTTGTAAACATAAAATATCTATTCTTTTTTTTGTGAAAATGGTACAGAACTGGGATCGTTTTTCTGGTACATTAAATCCCCTTACATTAAATGTTACCAATGTTAGCCTATTCATTTATATTTTGCTTGTCGCCTCGGATACATTAAGCGTAAGACCCGATTGTTACATTCATACTTCCTTACTTTACTTTCACCATAGCATTCCTCCACATTTATGCCATTATGTTCTTGAGTGTAGGACATTTTCCTTAACCTCCTACACATATCGTGCAAGAAAGCCCTATTATATAGGCTATTTTGGGGTTGTTAGGGCCGAGTGACTAACCACCCCACACTCGATCCCCCACAAGCCCAAACCATTTTATTTAATATTCCGGCCTTATACTCTAAAATTTACTTATACTTTATTTCTTAATTTTAAATCGCCCCATTTCCCGTTTCCCCCTCTCCCATCCCCTTCCCAATACATCTTATACTCCAAAGAATAAAGAATTTAATTTCATTAAAATAACAAATTATAACATCCCGACTTTCTATATAATACCTAAGATCCACAAGAATAATACCAAACCCCCTGGGAGACCAATTGTGTCAGCCGTAGGAGGCCCTCTGGAGAATGGGGGAAATACCTTGATACCCTCCTAAAAGATATTATGTTAAACCTTCCATCTTTCCTGAGGGACACGGTAGACACCATACAAAAAATTGCTAATATTAAAATAGATGAGGGCTCCCTTTTGGTGGGTTTAGATATAGAATCCCTCTATACATCCATACCACATAGTTGGGGACTATTAGCAGTTAAATACCATCTGGAGTCTCACTTCCCCAATGCTGTATTCCAAAATGAGTTCATTTATGATCTTTTAGATTTCGCTCTAAATAACAATTACTTCCAGTTTGCAGGCACTCACTATAGACAAATAAGAGGTACTTCCATGGGAGCCCCATGGGCACCCGCATATGCCTGTATCCACCTAGGCATGTGGGAACATGACAAGGTCTACCCACACCACCTATTTAAGCTATTTGCCAAGTCATGGTATCGTTTCATTGACGATATACTACTAATCTAGACAGGCTCGAGAAACCAATTATTGGAATTTATAGCTGACCTAAATAAAAAGGAAAGAAACATCCACTTGACGTACACAAGCACCAGCGAAATCTCTTTTTTGGACCTGACAATTCGAATAGAAGGGGAACAATTAGTGACTAACACCTTTCGAAAACCTACAGCAGCTAATACAGTACTCCACGCGAGTAGCCACCATCCGCCGTCCCTGAAACAGGGCATACCTACTGGCCAGTTCCTCCGATTAAGGAGGAACTGTACTTCATATGAAGACTTTAAATCAGAATCGAAAGCCATGTATGACCGTTTCAGGGGCTACTCCCATCGAGTCCTTAGGAGAAGTTTAGCAATAGCCAATAAAAGATCTAGAGAAGACCTCCTTAAGGGGACAAAAATAGAGAAGAAGAAAAAGACCACAGGGTACGAATGATCACCCAATATGGCTCTGGTTGGTCCACTCTCAAACACACATTGAACAAGCATTGGCACATCCTCCAACTGTGCCCCATTTTGGGGGAAATAGTAGGCCCCTATCCCCTTGTGACCGCTAGACGGGCACGCAACCTACGCGACCAATTGGTCTCCTCGGAATTCGTTCCCAGTCCTCAGGAAACCTGGCTCTCTAAGACAATAAAACCTAAAGGGATGTATGCATGCGGGCACTGTCACATATGCCTTTTGGTTCACAAGTCCAAACAGTTTGTGGACTCAACAGGCACTACTAGCTTTGATATCCTACATTTAATTAACTGTAACACAACACGGGTTATCTATCAAATAGAATGCCCCTGCAAAAAGTTTTATGTTGGAAAAACAAAGCGTGAGTTAAAGACAGGAATAGGTGAACACCTAAGAGACATAAGAAACCATGACAAAGAGAGCCAACTAGCGCAACACTTTTAAAGTATCATGGAGGACGAACCACAGGGATAAGGATTAAGGGAATATATGCACTTAAATTATCAGCACGTAGGGGAGACTTTAATACGGTCTTACTCCAAAAAGAAAAAAGTTGGATCTTTAAGTTAAATATGATGGTCCCACATGGTTTGAACAACGAATACAGTTTCCAGGTATTCCTCTAGCCCTTATCCTTGTGTATCCCAAATATCTACCCCTGACGGCAAATCTCTGTTCTTATTTCCTCTTTAAATGCTCATCCTCTATCTCTGTATAATTTAAAGATCAATCCCTTGTGGACTAGGACTAAAAGTTACTTATAGGTACTAACTTCCAATTTGTAACTCTTCCCTGTCTGTACAATAAACACTGAATTACCCCTACCTCTGCGTATACCTGACATCCAAATCCCACCCTTGACTTTATACAAATTTGTTGTTTAATTTGTTGTCTGACCTCTCACAAAACTCAATAGGTATCATTCTTAGTGACATTATGTTTCATAATAGGCATTGAACCTCAAAAGTGATAGCCGTGACCATATTTTCATCTTTAGGTCATTAATGACTATGTGAACTACTATTCCCCTCACTTTGTGTTGATTTGAATGTCTGTATGTAAATTCAAAATCCCAAGCTCGTTTTATCTCAGCACTCAAAAGGGTCAACGGAATCACATGAGTAGAAGAATAAAAACCTTGTGAGCCCGACCCCCACCAGGATCTGACGAAGCCCTGAAAACAAAGGAGGGGCAAAACACGTCATCCGTTAGAGGACACTAAGCTGCCTGACCACCTGCATGTCAGGTATTTAACTTTCCGGTGTTTGGATTACAAAAACAGCGCGATGAAGTGATTTCCTTATCGATATATCCAGAACCGTTTGGGACCCTCCAATATCATTTTATACAACAGGAAACCATCTAGGAACCCTGGATACTTTCCCTCCAAGTGGGTTGCCTAACTAATATATACAAAAAGGACGTTTAGGAGCAGCGGGATATGGAGATATACCTGATCTTGTGAAACAGACTACCCGGTGAAACAATCAAGCACTGGTGAGTACAGATACATTCGAGACATTACACACAGTCTGGTTGATCTTTCTTCCTTGTGTGATTACTACTCAGGGTGATACCTTCTATAACTCACCAGTCTACGGGTTAAGTCTTAGAATTACTAAGACTCATCTTTAATCAAGCTATCTACCCTGAGCACTGCCAGCTCTAAATTGGGAGTAAAAGTTACATTTGTGACATTTAACTGGCTACACTATCAACCTGTGAGAACTGAACCTCTTCAGATTCACTGAAAAGGTCCAAATATATTAGAATCAGGGTCCAGATGTTTAAATAGTGAAATCCTCTGATTCACATTCAGATTACAATTTAAGTTGAAGCGCTGTTCCCTCTGAGGACCATCCGGCATTATTCAATATACACGTCAGCTTGTCCATAGAGTGTATGTTTGTGTTTGAGTGAACGGGTTGTTGCAATAACCATTTTTTAGATGTACTAGATGCTTAGATGAAGCGGTGCAATTTATCTTTTCTAAAAAATTTATGATCAATAAAATTATTAATTTTGTACTACATTTGGACTCTCCGACCCTCTTTATCAGCTGCACTTTGAGTTAACCCCTTTTGGTTTATCTCCTTTTTCCTGTTTTGGAAAGTCTGGGTTCCCCTTTATGGGGTGAGGGGGCCTGGGATGAGAAGAGAAGGATGTGTTTTTGAGAAGGGCATCCCAAATTCGTAGTAAGGGGGCAGGCAGAATGGGAGTAAGGGGCGGGAAGAGCGAGAGGTTGGGGATATCCATGGTAGGGACAAGGGGGAGATCGGGGAAATAAGGCTATCCAATGGGACCCAAAGTTTGTGAGGTGCATGAAACAAGGTGTCCAAAAGTCTAGTTAAGTGGGTAGCCTTATAATATAATTCAATGTGTGGAAGCCAAACGCCGCCCTGTTGTTTGCTCCTGGTCAGGACTGTGTATCGGAGTCGTGCAGGTGAAGAGGACCAGATATAGCGCAGTAAGGAGGAACGGAGTATATTAAAAAAAACTTTAGGGACCTCAATGGGAACTGTCTGAAAGACATATAAGAGACGTGGCAAAAATGTCCTTTTTTAAGAGAGCTAGCCTCCCAAACCATGAATGGTGGAGACCTGCCCACTCTTTTAAGGTCTTTTGGATTCTCGCCAAGAGAGGCTTGTAATTAAGGTCATACAATAATTTGGACTGAGGGGCAAGGGAAACACCTAAGTATTTAAGGCCATGTCGTGTCCAAGCAAAAGGAAAGGATTGTTTAAGATTATTTTCGAGGGCGATGGGCATAGAGACATTAAAAGCTTCTGTTTTGTGGGCATTAATCTTAAAATTACTGACAGAAGAGAAAATATCAAATTCCCTCATCAGAGATGGAAAGGCTACTACTGGGTTCGTAACGTATACTAGAAGGTCGTCTGCATATAAGCTAAGCTTGAACTCGCGATCCTTTACCATGAGTCCCTGAATATCAGGGTTATTGCGGATAGCAGCTACTAAGTGTTCCATTGCTAATATATACAGGTAGGGGGATAAAGGGCATCCCTGGCAGGTGCCATTGCGGACATTGATGGGATCGGAGAGATTCCCATTGATCCGGACCCGGGCTGTTGGGAAGTGGTATAATGCTGGAATTTTTGAGAGATTAGATGGAATGCCTATGTAGTGTAGCGATTCCTTTAGGAAACTCCAACTGAAACGGTCGAATGCCTTCTCCGCGTCGACCGATAGAAGACAAAGCGTGAGATGATGATGGTGAGCATAAGCCAACAAGGTGAGGGTCTTAGAGGTGTTATCCCTGGCTTCACGGGAAGGGACAAAGCCTACTTGGATCCAGATGTATTAGAGAGGGTATATAGGTCTTCAAGTCGGTCAGCAATCAGCTTAGCGTATACTTTTAAATCCATGTTAATCAAGGATATTGGTCGGTAACTAGTACAGAGTATCGGGTCCTTGTCTTCTTTAGGCAGGACAGTAAAGTGTGCTTCCTGGGATTGTTTAGGGAAAGGACACAAATCCGATATGGAGTTGAAAGTTTTATGGAGAATTGGGAGAAGTGAGTCATGGAGAGTCTTATAAAAAATTCCGGTGTAAACATCCGGGCCTGGACCCTTCCATTAGGGAGAGAGCGAATAGTCGAAGAGATTTCTTCTAATGAGAATGGGGCAGAAATAAATTAAATGGCAGTTGTAGGCAAGGTGGGCAATCCCGTTGATCGTATACAAGAAGAAATATCGACCTCCGGTGAAACAGGAGTCCACTGTCGAAGCGCCGGGGTCAGTCTATAAAGGGATGAGTAATATCGATGAAAAGCTTTCGCTATTTGTTCGGAGGAACGAACCAGACCTGCTTTAGGGCAATTGATCTTGGAAACAAAAGTACGGACTCGTTTGGTGTGAATAGAGCGAGCCAAAAGTCGACTGCTTTTATCGCCAAATTCATGGAAGGAGCGTAGGGCTGTATCTCTATGGCGTAAATAGGCAAGGTCGAGTAGGGAATGTAGCTCAGCTCGCTTATTGAAAAGTTCCTGATAGAGTAAAGGATCAGGCTGGGATTTATGTCGGGTCTCAAGACTAGAGATGGTAGATAGGAGGGCGGCTATGCGAGATTCACGAGACCTCTTCAGACGTGAGCCGTGTTGAATAAGTAGACCTCTCAGTACGCATTTTAGTGTCTCCCACTGAAGCGGGGGAGAAGTGCAGTCAGATGCATGGACTGCAAGAAAATTGCGGATGCCAGCTCGGAGGGCCTCTAGAACAACTGGGTCGCGGAGGAGAGACTCATTAAAGGAGAACTATGAGGTGAGTGTTTTTCACTCACCTCATAGTTCTAGCCGACCTGTGACAATGAGACTGTCACAGGTCTGCTCAGTAGATCGGGAGCTGAGCGAACACATACCAGGGTTCGCTCACCTCTCGATCCGGTCACGGCTCTCTGCCGTGACAGGGGAGGGGCTGGATATCCCCCTCAGATCCGCCAGCGCTGACTGGCGGAACGGACAGGGGAGGGGCGGGTACAGCTGGCTCTGTAGGCAGAGCCAGTTGTCAGTCACGCAGCTGGGCGGATCGAGGCACAATTGTCGGGATCCGCTTCAGCTGCGGCGTCTCAGTATACCGCGAGCTACAGCTCGCGGTATACTGAGCCTAGGGTGACGGGAGGACGCTAGTTTGTGTCCTCCCGTTACCCTAAGGAAAACTATGGGGAAAAGACTTAACCCCATAGTTCTCCTTTATCTCTCCAAGTGGAAGTGGATTTTGCTGTGGCCAGCACGGAGAAACTGATGAATAAAGGGAAGTGGTCGGACCAGATCTGAGGGCCAATCCTAGCAGTCGGATGCCAACTAAGCAGAGAATGGGATGCGAAGAAGTAATCTATCCTACTGTAAGTAGAATGAAGGACCGAATAGAAGGTATAATCCCTGCCATCTGGGTGCAAGAGACGCCACAGATCCACTAGTTGGAGGTGTCACAGCCGCTTGCGGACATTATTCAGTGAAGGGAGAGAGAAGTGGGTTTTGCCGGAAGAGTCCAGGGAAGGATCTATGACAAAATTAAAGTCTCCTCCACTATAGTATAACCCTCCATAAACTGCTCCAATTTATGCATTACTCCCAGGAAAGCCTGTTTCTGATTGGGGAGGTAAAGGTTTGCTAAAGTGAAGGTTTTATGATAGAGTGAGCAGCAGAGAAATAAAAATCTACCCTCAGGATCCGACAACACCTTAGTCACCGGAAGCCACAGGAAGTGAAGAGTGAAGAGTGGAACCCGATGGCAACTCCTTTAGTTTTTTGTACAGGATTATTACTAGTGTACCAGGAGTGGTAATATCTTGTGGGCATTTTGGGTGCCACCGAGGCACGGAAGTGAGTCTCTTGGAGAAATAATATTTGAACTTTCTGTTTGTGCATATAACAGCTGAAACCTCTTTTTTGGACTATTAAATCCCTGCACATTGATGGTGCTAAGATTAACTACAGCCATGTCAACCAACTAGAGCAATAAGGCAGTTGAGAGGTCCCAAACCCAAAAGCAAACCCCAGAAGAACAAAGAGTAAACCAAGAATGAAGGAAGGAGCAGTAAGGAAGTAAAAAGGAGGAGAGGAGCAAAGAAAGAAAACATAATAAAACTTAAACATGCTGGGGTACAGTAACCCAGCAAGATCAAGGATAAAGGGAAAAACAAGCAATATGAGGGGTAGGTGGTGTGCAACACGACCCGAACCCAGCCGAGACCAACATATAAAATCGTTAATAAACTTTAGTTATGTTTATAGAGCCTTCAAACCAAAAAAATGTGAGCTCCAACGTGGGAATAAAGGTGTGGTTATCAAAAACACTAATGTATTACGTGTAGAGGAAATATGTTTCATCAACAACAAGGACATTGCCATATCTCCAACATTGATAAGAGAGTCAAATCTCCGGCATTAGGCAATAATATGGCATGAATAAGTGTGCGAGAAGGGTACAGGTATGGGACCGGACCATATTAGAAACCATACATAATACAATGCATACCTCGTACAAAATAATTAAATAAACCCCCCCCCCCCAAAAAAAGAAGGGGGATATTGAGATTTAACAGTTCAATGTGTGTAGTTTCCAAAGAGGCACCTCCTGCGTGGTAGGCATGGATAGTGGAGCCAGCCCGTTGGAGACTACTTAGGTGGTAGAGAGCCCCTCCTGCGAGAGAGGCACCCCTCGTAGTCCGCAAAGAAACAAAAAGCTTAACAATGTGCGTATTCTAAAATACCAGGGACACCGCTCACCCAGAGAGGACCCCCCGCCCAGCCCTCCATAGTATAAACAAATAGCATGTCAAAAGCGGACCGGTACCCATGTCAAGAACCATATCAGTTCACTAGGTTAGCCAAGAAACAGTAATTATGATATAACTATAATATAAGAATGTAAGATTGGTAAATTGTAATCCAGTTGTATAGTGGTAGAGTACCATACCCACCACTCCCATCGAAAAACTTGCAGCAGCATCTGTGACACACGCAACCTGGCAGGGAGAGCGCCACCATAAAACCATTTGGATGCATTGACCATGCCCCAAATTGAGACCTTTTTGGAACCGGCTTTATGCTCTAATATTTGGGGTTACTGGGGTAAGAGTCTAAAGCTTTGGATAAATTAATTACTTTCTTTTTGTTGGCAGCCAAAATAACCATAGCTAGGGCTTGGAAAACGCCAACAATTCCATTCCACTCGGTTAAACAAAAAATGTCATGGATTATGGTCCATGAGAAACTTCACAGCATCCTCCAAGATCCTCCAAGATCCCTGGTTGTTATATACAGGGGTGCTGGAAACCGGGTAATTTTCATTGAACAATTTTTCTAGAATTCTGGTTTTTATATTTATCTCAAACCTTTAGCGCTGTGACAACACTTTACACTTTCACATTTAACACTTCTCATAGCAGCTTTAGGATCACTATTTGATTTTTAGTTTACCTTCCAAAAGCGCAGATTTTTTGTTGCAATCCTTACTGAACTTTACCTCACACTACACAGATACAGTGAGGGGACTTGAAACTGCCACTGTCACTCTGAGGGAAGGGTGGCATTAAGACAGACTTCCCTCCTTTTCCCTCAATGCTGTGACACACTGCAGGCGAAGCGATGCGAAGCGAAGCAAAGGGGAAAAAACCCAACCTTCCACTTCGCACCGCATCGCAGCTTGTCTATACTGTAGTTTGTCCGGGCACAGCGGAGCTCGGGATCGTCAGCGGCAACAGAGGGGGGGCCGCACAAACGCACGCATATTACAAGTGATCGGACGTCTCTACAGGCGTCTGAACGCTTGTATGTTTACATTCAAAGCCAATTTCCCGTTTGTGCGCGTGGCCTAGCGGCGGGCACGAGCGGGGTAGGTTAGGACATTTAAAAACGCCCACCCGCATTCCGTCCGCTGTCCGGGCCTTTAGGCCACGTTCACACTGAGCGATTTATCGCGCGCTAATTCCCGCGATATCGCGGCTATTTACCGCGCGATATCGCTCTCCAATGCATGGCAATGGGGCAAAGGGTCCTGCTGTCGCGGGTCGTGCGTCGCTACAGCAGGACCCTTTTTGGAGCGGATTTTGTTGCGATTCCAGCTTGCTCAATGCAAGCATTTGCGCGATATTGCGCGACAAACGCGCGGTAGCGCGCAAAATGCAAATTGCCCGACAAGTACTTATCACGGGTTATTAAACAGCATTTTCTAGACTTTTCACTTTGCTAAGGTGAGAAAAGCCTTCTCACTGCTTATCACACTCTTTCACAGTTTATTAAACGTACACCTTGGTGTGAACAAGGCCTCATGTTAAATCAACACCTTCTCTCTATACCCCTTCCCCATAAATCTCCCCTCCAACATTTTGGCTTGTTCAGCATATTCTGTTCCCAGGATTACAATTCCTACATACTCAACAAACTGCCCTTTAGGGATATTGTTAACCCACTTGAGATGACAGCTCCCAAGTGGTATATATCTGTTTCGATCGGTGGACTTAACGGAGAACTATGGGGTTAAGGCTTTTCCCCATAGTTCTCCTAAGGGTAACGGGACACACAAACTAGCGTGACTGACAGCTGGCTCTGCCTATCTAGAGGCAGAGCCAGCTATAAACCGATTATAATCGATTATGTCGATTAGTTTTTGCAGCCCTACACAGTATATTATAGATCTAGAAACTGGATAGCGTCCATATTTATATTTGTTTTGTGAATTTTATCCCATAGCTGTTTACATCAATCTCATTTAGAAATGTATTCAGAGACATCTCATCACCCCTCCAAATTATCAATGTATCATCTATAAATCGTTTCCAGTATACTAGGACCTGTCTTTCTCTGTCGTAAATCTCTGCCACCTCCCACTGGGCCATGAAGAAATTGACAAAGCTTGGGGCGAATTCCGCACCCATAGTCCCTCCTTTTGTTTGTAAATAGTATTCTTTACTATACCAAAAGTATTTTTTTTTCATGGCAAAGTTCAAACATGTTATTATGAACTCTACTTGTTCATCATGTTTCAGACTACTATACATGTCAAAGGCCCATCTTACTGCTTGTATCTGTAATATACTAACCCAGCCGCACTCCAGAAATGGACTACAGCGCCGCCCACTTCCCCAGCATCTTGTGGCATCTCCCTTGCTCTCAGCTTAAAACCAGGAAGTTTGAAATGCTCGGCATCCGAGTAAACAACAGATGCTGAGCATTTCACTTCCCCTAGTGATGCTGCTCTCCATCCTGATTTAGACTGGATTTTCCTTCCTTTCAGCTGCTAAATGATCTGGCAGCGAATTAACCTTTTTCCTCTCAACACTGGATTGCTGTAACTTCATCGAGACTCTTGTTAGGTTGTTGCTACAAGCTTCCATCCATCCACTCATACCATGGATTGTCATGAATCTCTCATGATTGCTTCCTCGTTCCCTGGTCTCCATCCTCTCTTAAATATACGGTTACACCTACAGCCACTCAGCAGCATGCCTTCTTGTGGAGTCTCCTCCTTAGCTGAACCTGGACAACGCATGCAACAGTGGAACAACGCAGCTAAACACAAGTATAAGTTATCTACTTCCACTAGCTGTCACTGCGTGTGTACTGGATGTTAAACCTTCTCATAAAAAGATATTGTGAACTGTTGAGCATTTACTGAGTGGTAGCCTTCCACAGAAGATAGATTATCCTTTACCCTAATTTGGGACAACTATTACCTAATTGAACTCAAACTTGTACTCTATTCAGCCTGTAGGAAAGTAATACTGCTTCCTGGTACTCTGTTGTATAGACTTACCTCTGACTACAACATTCTTCCAGATTGGGTGTGCAGACTACAACTCCAGATCTGTGGTTAGTAAGCAGATACTCCGCAGTTGTGATCCATCTGGCAAATTGTCTTCTGTGTGCTCTACGCATTGATGTAAGTGCATTACATGCGTTAGTTTCCTAGGGCCCATCAACAATGGATCCAGCGGAGGTTACTGCACATGTAGTAAACTTAACACAGAGGCTAGATGCCTTAACACAAAAGGTGAACAACCTTCAATTAGAGAATCAACATCTTAGACTCTACATTTCTCAAAATCTAGCTACCAACCCTCCACAACTGACTCTCCTGAACCCAAGGTCAGTCCCCCTGACATTTTCTTGGGTGGTCGCAGACAATACTGTGAATTTAATAATGCATGCAAGCTGATGTTCGACCTGAAACCCAGGACAAACCCTTCCGATAGAATAAAAGTTTGCACAATTTCTTATGTTCGTGGTGAACCTAGGGCCTGGGCCAACACATAATTAGAGAGGGATGACCTTATTCTGAATTCATTCTTCAACTACCTGGAGGCAATGGGCCTGCTATATGTAGATCCAAGTCAACTGTTGTCTGTAGTATCTGCTATTAGAAATTTGAGACAGAGGACTATATCGACGAGTTAAAACGATGGGCTAGAGCAGGGGTAGGCAACCTTGGCTCACCAGCAGTGCTGAAACTACAAATCCCATCATGCTTCTGCCTCTGGGAGTCATGCCCGTGGCTTGCAATGCCTAATGGAATTTGTAGTTTCAGCACTGCTGTAGAGCCAAGGTTGCCTACCTTGGGCTAGAGAGACCAAATAGAATGCTATCAGTCTATGGAATCAATTTTGCCTAGGCCTCTGGGAAGCCCTGAAAAATGAGCTAGCCAGGACTGAGCTGCCATCCACTCTTGATGCACTAATACACCGCTGTATAACTATCGATAGGAGGTTATGTGAAAGAAGAGCAGAGAGTCTCGAGTACAGCCTACACTCCACGCACCTCAACCCCTCCAACTACAAAGGTTCCTATGGAGATCAGAACAATCCGAGGTCCCATTTCTAAAGAACAGAGACGTAGGCATAGAACCCTCAACCTATGTATGTACCGTGCCTCGTCTAATCATCCATTAGAGTCATGTCCTAACCTCAAGAAAAAAAGAAATGATAGTAAGCTACCATTCATATGCAACATACTACCTCCCAACACTACAGCATCTAACTATGTTAATATCTCCTTAACCCTACAGTGGGACCAAAGAAAACTCACCGTTAAAGCTATGGTGGATTCAGGGGCGTGTGGCAACTTTATTGATTCACATTTTGTTGAAAATAATAAAATACCAACACTAAAAAAATCCATTCCAGTTTGAATGTCCTATCAATTTCCATAAATGGCCTTTGATGTTCATGTCTAATGACACTCATGTAAAGTATGCAACCTTTGATGTGATTCCTTCACCCCTCTTCTAACAGCCAAGAGAGCAGCACATCTAGTCTGGGTGGTGCGGGTAATGCAGGAAGGCTGTGGTAATAGGGGATTCAATCATTTGGAGGACTGATAGAGTAGTTTGTCGCCCGGATCGCCTCAACCGGATGGTTTGTTGCCTCCCTGGTACCAGGGTTCCGCATGTGGTGGACAAATTACTGGGAGGGGCTGGGCATGACCCAGCTCCTCCCAGTAAGGGGAGGGGCATGGTTCATGTTGGGGCAAATGACAGAATACATGGAAGATGGAGGATCCTTAAAAATTAACTTAATGAACTAGGTTGCAAGCTGAAGGGAAGGACCTCCAAGGTAATATTCTCTGGAATATTGCCTGTGCCATGCGCAATGCAGGACAGATGCAGGAGCTTAGATAACTAAATGCATGGCTGAAGACCTGGTGTAGGAGGGAAGGCTTTGGGTTTCTAGAGCACTGGGCCGACTTTTCATTGGGGTACAATCTATATGCTAAAGATGGTCTGCACCTAAATGGAAGCGGGTCTGCTGTGCTAGGGGAGAGGTTCATGGGAGGTTTGGAGGAGTATTTAAACTAGGATTAAGGGGGGATGGAAAGATGGAATATAATGGGGCCGATATGTCAAACAGGGGTCAGGCTATAATGGAGGGTGGAACAGGGGAAGATGGGGGATGGAAATCAAACTGGATAAGGAAATTCCCATGTTGCACACAAACATTGGAGATGATAGTACTGATTGTACTACAGCAAAACATACAGCAATTACAAGTGAAAAATGTAAAAATACCTTCAATGTACTGATTGTACTACAGCAAAACATACAGCAATTACAAGTGAAAAATGTAAAAATAGCTTGAATTGTTTGTTCGCCAATGCCAGAAGTCTGCACAGCAAAATGGGAGAATTGGAAGCTTTGGTGCATGAGGAGAACTATGACATAATTAGTATTGCTGAATCTTGGCTTGGCTCTTCACATGATTGGGCTGTTAATATTCCCGGCTTTACTCTCTTTTGGAGAGAGAGACAGGGTAAAACGAAAAGGTGGCGGGGTTTGTCTCTATGTGAGAAGTGGTCTTAAAGTGAGTGTGAAAGAGGACTTTGCTGATGGTGAGTGTGATGGTGCTGAGGCGTTATGGGTGGAGTTGTATACTGGTATGCATAACACAAAAGGTAATTGTTGGATTTTGTTACAGGCCCCCCAGCGTTACTGAAGAGATACTCAGCTCCTTAACCAAAGGAGGGGCTGCAAGGGCGGGGACAGTAGTATTAAATGTGAGATACTTAAATTAACTATACTGACATTGACTGGCATAATGGCACTGCTGGAACCGTAAAAGGGTGCACATTTATAAACTTATTACATGACAATTTTATGGCACAGTTTGTAGAAGCCCCAAATAGGAATAATGCCCTGCTGGATCTGGCAATCTCAAACAATGCAGAGCTTATTACAAATGTCCATATAAAAGAACATCTGGGTAGCAGTGATCATAATATGATTTCAATTAACTGTAATGTGTGCCTTACTGTAATCCATGATAGTTTCCCTTCTCTTTGCAGCTGAATGCCTCTTCCTGTAGTGCTGGTTCAGTTTGTGAACCTGCACACAGACACCATGTATCCATTTCAGAGACAAGGCAGTCTGCTGCAAAACAGAAGTTCTGCCCAGCATGAGAAGAGATATGGATTTAAAAGGAAGAGCAGCAAAGAGAAGGGAAACAACCATGGATTACAGTAAGGCACACATTACAGTATTGTTTTATGTTAAAAAAAATCTGAGGGTTTAATGTCACTTTAAGTTGTAAACATGCACATACTGGAAAAATAAAAACACTTAACTTCAGGAGAGCAAATTTTCCCATGCTGAGGGCTACTCTTGAAGACTTAAACTGGGGGGTAATATTATCATCAAAAAACACTGAACAAAAATGGGAATGTTTCAAAACTATTGTTGGTAACCATACAAAAAAATATATTCCAGTAAGCAATAAGTTTAAAAGGCTGAAAGTAAAACCCATGTGGCTGTTAAAAAAGCCATAAAACAATAAGAAAAGGGCGTTTAAAAAATATAAAAATGAAGGAACACGGTTGTCATTTGAAAGCTACAAAGAATATAATCAAATATATAAAAAGGAAATAAAGCTTGCAAAGATTCAAAACGAACGACAGGTTGCAAAAGAGTGCAAGATTAACCCCCAAAAATTCTTTAAAATATAATAGTAAAAAAAAAAATGAGGTCTGAACATGTAGGCCCCTTAAAAGATAACTCAGAGTTGGTAACTGGGGACAAAGAGAAGACAAATCTATTAAATACTTTCTTGTGCACACCAAGGAACACGATGTAACTCAAGTCCATAATGGGGATAGCAGTGCCATAGTCTCTACTGAACCACAATGGCTGACTATTGATATGGTCCAGAAACAGTTAGACAAAATTAAGGTGAACAAAGCCCCTGGACCAGACAGCTTACACCCACGTGTCCTCAAAGAATTGAGCTGTGTCATTTCAAAGCCATTGTATTAAATTTTTAGAGGCTCTCTAATGACTAGCTTGGTACCGATGGATTGGTGCAAAGCCAATGTGGTGCCTATATTTAACCACGTGTCGGCCGTTGTAAAAAACGGCTGGCCAGGAGCTCTTTAGATCTGAGCGGGCGTCTTTAGACAACCGCTCAGCCACGCCCCCTCATGCGCGCCGCTGGGCGTGCGCGAGCGGGAATTGCCCGATATTTAAAAACAGGCAGCGATGCCTGTTAACATACAAGTGATCCGCTGGCTAAAGAGCAGGGGGATCGCTTGTATGAGGTCCTAGTATGTGAAGCCCCTTCCCTCCCCCTCCCTTTGTCACGCCGGGGTCCCGGCTGTGCCCTTTGCTGTGCCCGGTGTGAGCCCGGGACCAGCATAGTGCCTCTGTCACAGGGGATCAGAGGGAGATCGATACACAACCTCCCTCCGGTCCCCTCTCTGCTGTCAGAATGGGGAACTGATGTATATTACATCACTTCCGCATTCTTGTGTCACTCTCCAGCTTCAGATGCTGGAGAGAAGCTGATGAAACAGATCTCTGCTTCATCAGCTTCTTCGGGGGGTCCTAGGTGACATTAGGGGTCTTAGAGACCCCTGATGTCTCCATAAAGAGGACCTGTCACATATTTTGCCATCACATAGGGGGCTAAGAAAACCCCCCTATGTGATAGCAATAAAGTTAAGTGGGAAAAAAAACAGGAAAAAAAAATTAAAGTTTCCCCCCCCAAAAAATTGAAAGTTAAAAAAAATAAAAAAATCTATGTGTAAGTCCCCCATACATACACGCATGCAAACGGGCATCGGGTGTGCATACGTGTGAAAACTACGATTGCACCCATTACGCCGCACATGTTACATCGTCGCGAACGCCGGAATGAAAGCAATAATTTTAGGCTATCAATCACTGATAACACTAAACTGATGAGCTGTATAAACGCTTTTAAAGCGACGCCTATGGTCAATTTTGGGTATGGTAGTTTCTTGCGATTTCGCAGGTGTGCGCAATTTTAAAGCTTGACATGTTTGGTGTCTATTTACCCGACGTGACCCCGTCTTTTATATTTTACCAAAAATATGGGTAATAATCATTTTGCCTTAATATAGTAAAAAATAAAAACAGCAGTGGTGATTAAATACCACCAAAACAAAAGCTCCTCAGAGATTGTTGATCCAGGGATATCCGATTGCGTTATGGCATCAGGAAGGAATTTTTTTCCCGTTGGAGCAAATTGAACCATGCTTTATAGTGGGTTTTTTTTCCTTCCTCTGGATCAACAAAGGGGTAGCTGTGGGCATAGTGCTCGGTTTAGGCTTTTCTTCCCTCCGTATCTCTATAGGTTGAACTCGATGGTCTTTTTTCAACCTGACTATCTATGCAACTATGGAAGTACATTATTTTGCAAAAAAGTATTGGGACTACAAGTATGAACAGAGCAGCCACCGGGTGTCTGTTTAACCCTTTAAGGGATAGTTCCATCATGGGTCATAAAGGGGTTCAGAAAATGTTCCCTATTAATAACATCATTCAAAACATTCCTGTGACCTCATATAAGTGCAAATATGAATAAATTAAATGTGAGCTTTACTATATAATAAAGATTAAAGAAAATACACAAATACACCCCAAACTCGCTCATCCATGTCTTTATGGACCTTGCTTTGTGCACTGGTGCGCAGTCATGTTGGAACAGGAAGGGGCCATCCCCAAACTGTTCCCACAAAGTTGGGAGCAAGAAATTGTCCAAAATGTCTTGGTATGCTGATGCCTTAAGAGTACCCTTCACTGGAACTAAGGGGTCAAGCCCAACTCCACACCATAACCCCCCCTCCACCTAATTTTACACTCGGCACAATGCAGTCAGGTAAGTACCGTTCCCCTAGCAACCGCCAAACCAAGACACGTCCATCGGATTGCCAGACAGAGAAGTGTGATTCGCCACTCCAGAGAACATGTCTACACTTCTCTAGAATCCAGTGGCGGCGTGCTTTACACCACTGCATCCAACGCTTTGCATTGCACTTGGTGATGTAAGGCTTGGATGCAGCTGCTCAGCCATGGAAAACCCATTCCATGAAACTCTGTACGCACTGTTGTTGTGCCAATCTGAAGGCCACATGAAGTTTGGAAGTCTGTAGCTATTGACTCTACAGGCGATTTCTGCGCACTGTGCGCTTCAGCATTCGCTGACCCCGCTCTGTCATTTTACATGGCCTACCACTTTGCGGCCGAGTTGCTGTTGTTCCCAGTTGTTTCCACTTTGTTATAATAACACTAAGAATTGACCGTGGAATATTTAGTAGTAAGGAAATTTCACGGAACACCTGAATCTAATGATTTGGAGGGGTGCCCCAATACTTTTGGCAATATAGTGTATGTATCCCTAGTAATGTACAATGTTATAGCTAAAATTTCATGCTCTAGTGTTCTATTTACATTGAATATTTATTAGGGATGTGCCAAAATTGTGGCCGCCGAAACCTTTCAGACGAAAATGGCAAAAGTGCCACGATGGCTGAAAACTCAGTGTATCCCCAGCTTCTTTACTCCCTCTACTGGGCACCGGTCTGTGTGCCTTTTGATGCTGTGGCCGGCATCGAGGATATAAGCTTTCAGGAGGCGGAACGGAGTGGGTGGTGAAAGCTGTCATCTTACATGAGCCAGAGCTCTCCTTCCACACCTCCCGGCTCTGCCCACTGTGTCAGGATGGAGCGCTGCAACTGGAGGAGAGCACTGATCTGCCACAGGAACGGAGCTCTCCCACACCACCCGCCTCGCCTCCTGTGACAGCCCATTCAGGATGTAAAGCAGTATACACTCACCCATCAGCTGATCGTTGAGTGTTTGTAAATAATGGACATAGTGTGCTTACTATGTCCCAGTTATGAATGAATGAGAAGTGCTCTACATCACTTGCTGTTCATTCATATTTGTAGACCTAGTGACTCATACTATATCCAAAATGTATAAAGGCTTCTGCTCATTCATAACAGGGGCAGCAGATAGAGATTAATGATAATGTGTCCTCAACCTCTTTTTCTATTTTTAAAAGGGAAATACCAGGGGTCTTCTTAGACCCCTGATATTTCCCTAGAGCCCCCAGCAGTGAAGTAAAAAAAAAAGACAAATGTATAAAAATTTAAAAACATTTAAACATTAAAAAAAAAAAAAAAAGGTCAGTGCACAGCTTGCTAATTGCAGCTGGACGTGTTCGTCCCTAGCTCTCTAGCAAGTAACCGGGCATCTTTCCTACTGTGCTTCTGATCTCTCCCTCTGCAAGGACGATGGGCTGCAAACGTGGCAAGAAATCTCAGGGCTCTAAAAAGGAGCACTCCCGGACTCCGAAAACAGATATCACTACCCCGCGCTCTGTCAACTCTGCAGCCATGATGGCGTCGCCTCGTGGGGACTCCCCAGCTCTCACTGACTCACCCTCTTCACAGCCCCCTGATCTGCCGCCCGCACTGGACAATCCAGACTCTGTCCCGGGTGGCTCTGCGGGTGATATCCAGCAAACACCTCCCCTCTAAAAGAGATATGGAAGCCCTGTTTACGCGCTTTGAACACATCCACAGGGCAGACATGCCGGGCCTTCATGAAGCTATCCAGGGGGGTCCATCAGCGCCTCGACACAGAAGATCTGCACCTGGATGCACATCGAACGGCTATAACAGACCTGCAGGCGGCAGCTCTGGCTCACCACAAGATGCTACAATCTGTCTGGACGCATATGGATGACAATGAGGACAGAAATAGACAGAATAACATTAGGATTCGAGGCCTACCGGAGGCGACAGGTACCGCAGGTCTGGAACCTACTGTTAGGGGTATTTTTAACTCACTGCTGAACAGAGGGGCGACTGAACCTATTAAGCTTGATAAGGTTCACCGGGTTCCTGGATTCCGAAATCCCTCTGCACAACAACCCAGGGATGTCCTGTGTCGTGTCCATTTTTACGAATTGAAGGATGAAATTATGTCTAAAGCCCGGGACCGTGGTACCATTGACTTTGACGGAGCAACTATTACTCTCTTCCTGGACTTGTCACCTCACACCATGGCTCGTTGCAGGGCTCTGCGACCCTCACCTCATCACTCCGGGACCTACACATTCCCTACAGGTGGGGCTACCTTTTCCATCCGTCCATACGTAAGGGTGGCCGCTTGCTGGTTCTTCGCACCCCAGATGACCTCACCAGCTTTACTGCAGCCTTGGGAATCTGCTTGATTAAATTGGAACCCTGGCCGGAAACCTCTGGCTCCTGCGTTGCCTGTGGTTCCTTCGCTTCCCCATTGAATGGAAGTTTCTCGTTCTAAGAAGTCGCAGAAGGATCATGCCACTCGCAGCTCCCTGCCTCAGATAATGAGGCCACCTACTGCTACGTTCATCCTGGGTGAGGATCGCTCTGCTTTGTTTTTTTTTTCAATTCTGGACACCCTCTGGACTGTGGACCTCCCTATGTGCCTTGAGGTGCCATTACCTGCCTATTCTGGCCTCCTCCTCTCCAGTTTTGCACACCGGAAGATGGACGTCAAATTTATGTTAAGTGAGCCATGTCTACACCGGGGTTGTCCCTCCTTGTGCACTACCCCTGTTTGTCGTTGGGCGCGAGCGGAGCCCTGTAGATGGAGGTCCCATTATTGTGGCTTTCCTGGACTGCCTCATCAGTCTCCCCACATCTGGCCCCACATGAACAGACATTTTCCTCATCCCCTAGGATGTTCTCCAGCTATGACTCTTCAACCTCACCGACACAGCCTAGGTTTTGGGGGGTCTCTCTCAGGTTACTATGCTGCTTTGTTGGGGATTGTTGCTTACATTTTACGGTTTCTCATGTTTGCCCTCCTGGGGTTTGCCTGATTGGCCAAGAGCCTTTGCACACTGCTGTTCACTGCTGCACTGTTCGAGTGTGCCTTAAAGCTGTTTCGTGCCTTCTTTTTTCATTGAGGAATTGCCCTCTCTGTGGCCATTTCCAATTCTGGCAAACCCTGGCTCTGGCTGTTCTTAATATGCATTGTACATGTAAGTTTTGCACTGATCACGTTCTGCACCAGGACCAGCGGTATATACCGTATTTCTCGCTCCATAAGACGCACTTTTTTCCCCCCAAAAGGAGGGGGAAAAAGTGCTTTAGAACCTTTCTTGTTTTTAATGTCTCTTTTTCTCTCTTTTGTCTATTGGGCCCCTTTCCTTTACTCTTTCTGGTTCCTTCCTCCCTGTTTTCATTCTTCTCCTCCCTTTGCTCCCTGTGTTCCTCGGGTCCAAAATTTTGCCTGTGTTTGTTTCCCTGAATGTTCAGGGTTTGATTGAGCCGTGTAAACGCTCACAGTTGGTTTATTCCATACATAAGAGATGTGCACATGTCCTTTTCCTACAGGAGACATACTTTAAAGATCCAGTGGCCCTATGGTTGTCCTCACAGTACTACCCCCTGGTATATACCAGTAACAACTCTGTTGCTAAATCCAAGGGAGTAGCCATTTGTTTTCATTCCACAGTGCCTTTTCAGCTCCTTTCGGTTGACCAGGACCCGGATGGTAGCTATATCCTTCCGAAAGTGACTCTCCTCCATGAGACCTTCACATTTGCCAACATTTACCTACCTAACCAGTCTCCACTCCCTACCTTTCTCACAATACTCCGCCGTTTGGAAACGTTTGCGGAGGGTTCTATAGTGCTTGGTGGCAACCTAAACGTTCCGCTTGACCCGCATTTGGACACTTCCTTTGGAAGATCCTGTTTCTCTCGCACAGCTGAATCGCCTCAAGTCTATCCTACACTGCTACAATGGTCCACCGTACCGAGCAGATTGCCTGTACTTTTCACACTTATTATGCTGAGCTTTACAACTTGCCTACCTCAGGGGCATCTTCTCCAGTCTCGGATTCCCCTACAGATGCCGCTTCCTATATTGCTATCACCCCCCTCAAGACTCTTCCCCTTGACATTGCTGCCCTTCTTGAGGACCCCTTCTCTTTGGAGGACATCTCTGGCGCTATTAAATGGCTTCCTTCTGGGAAGAGTCCGGGCCCGGATGGTTTCACTGGTGCCTTCTATAAACATTTTCAGGATTTGTTGACCCCCCCTTCTTCAAACCACCTTTAACTCCATTACCACTGACTGCCCCTTTACCATGCAATCACAGGAAGCCCATATAACCATAATCCCCAAGGCTGATAAGGATCTCACTCTCTGCTCTAAATTATCGACCAATTTCCCTTATCAATGTGGATCTTAAGCTTTAAACTCAACTCCTTGCAAACCGCTTAAGTCATCATGTCCCATCACTGGTCCATATGGATCAGGTGGGGTTGGTTCCTTTTCATGAAGCTAGAGACAACACAATCAAGACATTTACTCTCATGCACTATGCCAAATCTTCTGGCCTCCCTCATTGCTTTCTGTCCGTTGACACGGAGAAGGCATTTGATCGCCTCAGCTGGACCTTCCTTGCTCTTACACTGGAACAAATTGGCTTGCTGAAACCGTTTGTGGATAAAATCATGGCTGTATACACCTGCCCCACAGCCCATGTGCGGGTTAATGGTTCTCTGTCCCCCTCCTTCCCTATACGAAATGGTACTAGGCAGGGTTGTCCGCTGTCTCCATACCTGTACAAATTGGCAATGGAACATCTTGCCGAGTCCATCCGCAAGACTCAATCTATACAGGGGATTTGTATCCAGGACTAAAAAAAGGAAGGGAGGTATTACTGGAGAACAAAACCTATGTGTGTATTTCTGTTCAAGGAGTGGACTTGGTCATCAAGATTTATTGAACCAATTAGGCATATGAAAAAAGCAAGGAGGTCTCCCAGGTAAAGGTAACTGGGAGTAGCGGTTCATAAAAATAAATCGAGACCAGTTGTATCAGTGAAAAATAGTACAAAATTTATTAAAGTGATCAGGATGCCAAAAAACATTAATGTGCTTCTCAAATTTCAGAATTTAAAAGACAACGTTGTAACACTCATACATACACTCATGCAAACCTACGGGCCCCACACATACATAGACAATGTAAACCTCCTATATATCCTCGGGGGGATTCTTCATTTAGTGGTATTGATCCCTAGCAGCTCTACAGGTGATCTTCAAAAGTGGTCACAGTTCTATTCCTGTGGATAGAGGGGGATTGCCCTGTATCACAAGGGGAATCAACATACGGATATTTATCCTTTACGGGTCTGTGTCCATTTAAGGATTTCGGAAACAAGGTATCCTTTGATAGTAATATTGCAGTGTTCCCGTAATGAACATGAATTCAAGTAATTAGAATTTCTTAGAAGTATCGCTGTGCTGTCGGATCTATCATTTTAAAGTCCCGGGTTCAGCGTGAGTCCATAACACCCATCACTTAATCGTGACTGGAGAGGGGAGACAAGTGAGGTATATTACTATCAGTATATCGTTGTACTCGCTGTTGGTTGTCTCAACCCTGTTCTGTCCACTCCGATCTTGGGGAACTTATCCCTTGGATTTCACTTGTAGACACGGTGCACCGTGATTCTTGGAGTATTCCGGTGTTCGGCACAATGGTGTCTGGCTCCACGTCTGATAGCCGGTATTTTTCCTCCCCTTATGGATGTGGTGGATCTAGTGTATGATCCATTTACAATAGATTTACAATTCTGAAATTTGAGAAGCACATTAATGTTATTTGGCATCCTGTCGTTAACGGCTGTAGTAATGAGCGGGTCTTTCCTGCCCGTGCGCGCGCTAGGGGTCGCGAGCGAGCAGGAAAAAAAATGCCGTCTGACGACGGCAACCCGCGGATGCGAGTCTGCCGTCCGTCCGTTTTTTCTTAACGGGTGGACGGCAAGAGGTTAATAAATGTTGTACTATTTTTCACTGATACAAGTGGTCTCGATTTATTTTTATGAACCGCTACTCCCAGTTACCTTTACCTGGGAGACCTCCTTGCTTTTTTGATTTGTATCCAGGAGCATCACTATAAACTTGGATTGTATGCGGATGATGTCCTACGCTATCTATCCAATCCCCGTATCAGTTTCCCCTTTTTGTTGGAGGAATTCCGTAGATTTGGATCCGTCAGCAACTTTAAAGTAAACCTGAATTCCGTGCCGCTTCTCCAATCCACAGTCTCTCATCTCCAACAATGGGCTTCTCTCAGACATTCTTGGTTGGGTAGCGTTGCGCTCTTTAAAATGGATGTACTCACCCGCTTTCTTTATCTTTTCCAAACCCTTCCCATAGCCCTACCCGCTTCTTTTTTTTGTCACTTACATTCTGCATTGCTCCGATTCATTTGGGCTGGTAGGCCCCCAACACTGGCCTACAGCATCTTGATTCGTTCTAAGGAAGATGGGGGCTTGGCCCTGCCTGATCTTAACCTCTTGCCGTCCGCTTCATCAGCTTCTTTTGGGGTCCACAGGTGATATTAGGGGTCCTAGAGACCCCTAATATCTCCATAAAGAGGACCTGTCAGTGTGCCTTTGCTATTATATAGGGGGTTGTTATCCCCCTATATAATAGCAATAACAATAAGTGCAAAAAAATAAATATAAATAAAAAAAAATAAAAGTAACACATAAAAAAGTAAAATAAAATAAAAGTCACATATAAAAAAAGGGGAAAAAACCCCCCCAAAATGTTTAACTCCCCCACCCCCACGTTTACGCGCCTATAAACGTAAATACGCGTCCGGTGCCCCAGCGCGCAAAAATTACAATTGCGCTACACATGTTACATATCGCCGCGAACGTCGCAGTGAGAGCAATCATTTTAGGGCCATCAATCACTGATAACACTAAACTGATGAGCGGTAACAGCTTTTAAAGCGTCGCCTATGGCCAATTTTGGGTATTATCGTTTTTTGAGGTTTCGCGCGCGCACGCAATTTTAAGGCTTGACATGTTTAGTGTCTTTTTACCCGACGTGACCCCATCTTTTATATTTTACCAAAAAATTGGGTAATAATAAATGTTTTATCATTTAATATAGGGGAAACTGTTTTTTTTTTTAAATTTCGGTAATTTTTCCTTAATATAGTAAAAAAATAAAACCCCCAGTGGTGAATAAATACCACCAAAAGAAAGCTCTATCTGTCCCCAAAAAAGGGTATAAAATTCATTTCAGTACAGCGCTGCATGACGGAATAAATGTCAGTTAAAGTACCGCAGCGCTGAATACTGAAAAATGGCCTGGATGGGAAGGGGGTTTAACACCGCGGATGTCAACTGGTTAAGACCTATTATTACTCTGCGCTTCTCTCCCAGGTTCTTGACCGACAATATCACAGTGCCCATAAACTTTGGGTTTCCCTGGAATCGCTCATCTCCTCGGTGCTCCCTTTCTCCATTCATTGGCTCACTCCTGCTCACCGCCCCCCATTCTTATCTCTTCCCTTTAGTCTCCCACCCCTTCTGAAGGCATGGGACGTCCTTGTCAGGGCCATTAGTTTGTCCTCATCAGTGGGCCCCATGACCCCTATGATCGGGCAATCCTGCATTTCCACCCAGCTGCATCTCATCCCAGTTCTTTCGCTGGTTGGCCAAGGAGCCATTGCCCATGGCTGGGGCTCTCGCGGCAACAACCCTGAAACCCCTGGATGCTCTGCTCACAGACCATCCTCGTACTTCCGGCTCTTGGATATTATACTTCCAACTTTGTGCGTTCTATACTGAAAAGGGTCCAGGCTACTCTACACCGCCCTCTTTCGTGGTTTGAATCACTTTGTGGCCTGGAGAGGGCGCCCGCTCATACCATCTCCCTGCTCTACCACCAGTTGCTGGGGGCGAGATCCCAGGGCCGCCCCCCTTTTATATCCGGTTGGGAGAAGGACCTTGGTTTTGCCCTTAATGACAAGGATATCCGTACCTCATTCCTGCTCACTCACAAGCTTTCCATTGCTAGTTCGGCGCAGGAAAAGGGATATCAAATCCTGACCTCGTTGGTATCGTTGTCCGGGCGAGGGCCTATCAGGAACGTCTTTCCTGATTGGCACTGTTTGACTGAGGAAGGCACACACCTCCATATCTGGTGGCGCTGCCCATTATTGTTACCTTTTTGGAGTCGTGTCGTGTCCAAGTAGTGGGAACTTCCCTGGCTCCATCCCCTAAAGTAGCTCTTCTTTCTATTTTACCTGGCTCCCCGCCTCGGTCAAGAAAGACCTACTTCGCTTCTCTCTGGCCGCTGACAGAACAATTGTACCTCACCACTGGAACACCGTGGTCCCCCCGACCGTGCGAGAATGGATTGCTGAACTGTGCCTGATCATGCGCTTTGAGGAGCTGACGGCCTTTTTATGTTACAGTCAGCCTCAGTCTTATGGGCTCCTTGGATTTTGTATATGGAATCTGCGGCATTCCAGACCCTGTAATTATCTAGATGCTCCTCTGTGGATGCCCGACCGATGCACGGTTTCTGGTGTGGTTACTGGACTCACTAATTGGATTATCTATGCCATTGGGGCCTGAGGAGCCTCCGTTCCTTTCCCCCCCTCTTCCCACTGGATTTCTCCTAATCTTTATCTTTCTCTCAGCCCGGTGCTGCTTTTTTGTCTTCCTTCCCTTCCCTTGTTTTGTCCTCTGGCTTGTGTAGTTCCTGTGTGCTTTACCTTCTTCACTCTGTTTGAGTAAAGCCTACCTCTTTGGGACACAACAGTCTTTTATCCTGATTCATACACTACTGGATTGAGTCACTATCTACTGTTGACATTATCTGACGTTGCTTCTCCGATACCCCCTGCGGTAGTATATTGTTACATTCGCAATGTGCGCAGTCCTGGTGGATTATGTTTTGCCTTTTTTTTAATTAAATATACCAGTGCCTCCTATTGGATCGTGACTATCAGTATTATAGCATATGTACCGTGTTGTTCTCTCCTCTCTCTAATGTCTGTATTTTTGTATTGAAAAGCTTAATAAAATCTGATTTTTTTAAAAAAAAGTCATTTTCAGTTTCGGCCTGACAATTTCATTCCATTGCATCTCTAATATTTATGTGGACCCATGCAGTTCTCTTTATGCTATGTTTTATGCCTATAAGTCCTTTTCTTTGCCTTGTGCAGTATCCAATTAGCCACAGTCTTATGTTTTAAGCAAATGTATCCCTTATAACTGACCCCATTTTTTGTAGGTGAAATTAATTATCGTACCAAAAGTCATTAGGAGCTAGAGTGAGATCCCTCATAAACAAAATAAATACATTGTAGACTGTGCAACATTCTGTCTGGCTCAGTTATATTTGGTATGATAATTTTAATCTACAAAAAACAGGGGCAGCTATAGGGGCTAAATTTGTTTCTAGTCTCGCCAATCTATACATGGATAGGTGGTAAAATAGCTATGTATTTGGAAGGGAATAGCCAAAATGAAGGTTGTACAAGTGTGTTCACCTGGGCAACAAGAATAAGAAGACTGAGCGATTCCTAGATGGTTTGAATAATATCACTTATAAAACAAATTCATATGGGAATTTCATAAAAATCAGATACATTTCCAGGATGTTGTAATTTATTTTAAGAGTGCAACTACTGTATGGATACACTTACGTTTGAGGTGTCCCTGTGTCTCAGGAGAAAGTCCTCTGTAATCCCTGTGTAAAACGTGACTTAGCCAGGGTACAGGGTGAAGTGACCGTGGGATGGATGGTCTTAGGCTGGCAAGACTAGTCAGAAGCTGAGGCTGTGCGGAGCGAGCTGGCCGAGCCTAGCCGCAACAGCAGCGTGCGGTATCCACAGGATGAATGTCAGCAGGTCTGACTGCACGGGAGGCTGCAATTGGGGACAAAGGAGCCGTGGTGTATTGGACTCGGCTGAACTCACTGAGCGTCAGAGAAGGTGCTCAGTGCGTCCAGATCTGGACGCTTCACCCTGTACCCTGGCTAAGTCACGTTTTACACAGGGATTACAGAGGACTTTCTCCTGAGACACAGGGACACCTCAAACGTAAGTGTATCCATACAGTAGTTGCGCTCTAAAAATATTTGTGTATTGTCGCTTCATAAAGGGCCCCTCACCCTGTTCACCATAGAGATGGCACACTGTTTTCAATTTTCAATTAACTTTGTAATCATTTGTGCCCACGTCCCCAAAAGTTGTTACTCCATGTAGTGCGCTTCTCCATACGTTTTATATTTCTTAATTTATTTTAAGGAAAGTGATATTGGTAAGTGTACATTCTTCAAAGAGAAGGATTGCAATGCATGTATCCCAATGGCCAGCTGCCGTTGCTCTCTCTGGCGAAGAAAAATCCCTAGGGATAAGTTAACTAGAAAACTGGTAAAGCTCCAATTATTTTATACAATGCAAACTGCTTATTAAAAGTTTTAAGATCAGGGCTATCAAAGAATTTCTGATTGGGGGAAAAGAAAAACTAAGGAAGTTGGTATGAGGAGAGTTTGTTTTTTGTTTTTTTTTATAAAGAACATCAGTCTCACGAAAGAAAGTTTGAAGAATTTGTAGTTGTTGCTGAATGTAGTTTGCAATACAAATCACTAGTAATGCACCAAATCAATTTTTTCCAGACCAAGTACCGATACTTTTCCTCAAGTACTCACCTATACCAATTACCAACACTTTTTTAGTGTCATGTGACAGTTTCTCTAACACAATACAGACTAATTATTTTAGGACAGTGGTGGAGCGCCAGGGCCCACTAACAGCTGCAACTTCTGCAACCCTGGTAGCTCTATAATTCACCCCAAGCTGTAGAGGGGCTACAAATCCTAGAAATACATTATACAGCAATGCATAATAATACCAATAGCTATAGAGAACTACAAATCCCAGCAATACATTATATGGCAATGCAGAATGGCACCGGGTATAGAGGACTACAAATCCGAGCAATGCAGAATAGCACCGGCTATAGAGGAATACAAATATCAGCAATACATTATACAGCAATGCAGAATATCATTGGTTATAGAGGACTACAAATCCAAGCAATACATTATACAGCAATGTAGAATAGTTTATGAATTTGCTACATACTCTGTGCTGCTGCTCTGCACAGAGGTGCTGGCCTGATGTTTCGGGGAGAGGGCCTCAGCAGGGGTAGATGCGGAGGGCCTCAGCAGGGGTAGATGGAGGGTCTATAGAGGACTACAAATTCCAGCAATACATTATACAGCAATGCAGAATTGCACCAGCTATAGGAGGACTATAAATCCCAGCAATACATTATACAGCAATGCAGAATAGTATATCAGTCTCAGCGGGGCAGATGTGAACTGTAAACAGGCACCACGTGGTTCCCCAGAAGGCTGCGGCGAGGTCAGCAGCAAGTGGGGACCTCAGGCAGCTGAATCAATGTAAAAATTTTAATTGCTGGTATTGGTTTTAGTATCGGGGCATTTTCACGAGTACGGTGCCAATACTGGGTATTTTCACATCCCTACAAATCACTGTAAAAAAAAAAAAAAGAAGAACAAACACCCACTGGCCAATATTAAAGTGTGGCAAAGTTTTAGGCCCAGTGCTACCTAATAAACTAATGTAATTTCTAAGAAAGTACTTAAAGATCCTCATTGGCCAGGGGTTATGGATCCACCAACATATGAAGGAACGTGACACTAAACATGGATAGGTTTTTATGTATTTGGGAGCTGTAATGTATTTAGGGTAAAACACATTTTTAAAACGAGGAAAATATTCATTATAACATCTATGGTGGAAGCATGCGAGATTGGTAACAGTCTCCGGTCAATAACTCAAATAACTCAATATGCAGACAAGATAACAAGAAAATTAGGTTTTAGAATTACAGAACATATATAGAACATTAGAAAAGACCTGAAATCGCATAATTTGCCATAATTCACTAGGTATCATATTAGGGACCCAAGTTGTTTACAGTTTTGGGGCATGGATAGGGTTTAACATAATAGCAAGGGAATTCAGTCAAAACAAGAAATCTAACAAAGAAACGCAATTAATAAAAGATGAATACAATAAAACCTGCAGGACTTACAGGGTTATTCACAAAAGGGTAAAGAATTTGGAGAAGGCAGGAGAAGTGAACAATATAGGCCAAAATAGTTGATTTGGATAGTGAGCTGAATTGGAGAATTTTTTCAAATCAGCTATTTTGTCCTAGATTGTTCACTTCTCCTGCCTTGTCCAAACTCTTCACCCTGTTAATGTTGATATTGGCCTAAATTGAAAAAAAAAAAAAAATTAAAAGGAGTTCCAAAGCAACTGCCTATACTATTCTGTTATAACATCAACACTGTAGAAGGAATACATACAATAGTTTTTGTTAATGCAAGCAAAGCTTACTTGAAAAAAAAAGAAAAAGAAAAAAAAAAGTGTTTAAAAAGATCATAACATTACTGCAATGGCGGAGATAGGACTTTTTGCCCAATATAAGCTTTGTAACATTGTTTGTTATTTGTGGTTTATGAATGACTTGGTCCACTTGTATGTTTAATGCCACAAATGTTATTGGTTTTGTTAATTTGATAGAATTGAGTACTAAAGTGATAGGTTTGTGCTGTATTGTTTATCCATGTTATACTTTTTGATTGTAATGTATCCCTCCTTTCGTGAATAAAAATACAGAAATGAGAAAACTAAGTGCATATGCACTTATAATTAAGTGCAGCATTGCATTTTTTTTGTCACTGGAGGCCATAGTTCAACTTTAAAACAAATAGTATTTAATGTCTTATATTGATAAAAAAAAATGTAAGCAAATTGCATTTATTTCACATAGTAAAAATAACATATAGGGCATGAAGAATGTACATGTTCCAACTGAAGCACAAAACAGTTGGGACAGTGCATGCCTGACTGTCATATTGCAATGTATGATTAGGGTAAGTTTTTTAAACTATAAATTCTTCTGTAAGCAGAATTGGTCTAAAGAGTTTGCTATGTCCTACAAGCCTTTGTAGGGTAAATGGTAAAAAAAAAACAAATAAACAATGAATAAAATGTTATCTTCCTTAGATCCATCCTTTTAGTTTGCAATTTGTTACTAAAGGTTCACAAGTTGAATGGCCATTGAGGCTAGTTGACACCTACCTGGCATAGAATGAACAAGGTCTCCACACAACACAAAAAATTTTGGCTTGGGATCCAGCTTATTTATGGCTTCAACTGCCTCTTCTGTTAACCTGATCTCATCTTCCCATTCATCTCCTCCGAAGTCACAATCGCCTGTTGCCCAGGATTTCATTAGGCCCAATTGAGGGTCTGCTCCTTGTATAAAATAGAATGGACCTTTCCATTTGGATTCCTCATCTTACAAAAAAAAAAAACGAAAATAAAAACGTTAAACTATTGCTCTATTTACTATGTACCACAAAAAAGGATTGCTGTATTTTAAAAATGAAATCTCTGCTGACGAGTACATGTACAGTGAAAACTGACAAACTACTTTAAAATACAAAAATGTTACTTAAAGTTTAACTAAAGGCCCTTGAATGACAGTCTAAACAATTCCTGAACTCCATTATCATGTGATGCATAAGCCTTAGAAAGTCAATTTAAAAAAAAAAATATTTTATCCTGCTTTTTTGGGCCAAATCCTCCTTAGTTTGCATCTTGCACACTCCCTTTCCCAGTATTGCCAATCCAGAAAGCAGTGGATAGGACTAGGTGTTGCGATTAAGCAAGAGTTGTCTCTATCTAGAGCCGTAGCCACCTGTGCACGCCCCCTCCCGTCTCCGTGCCTTGAGAAAGTACTGGAGGAACAGAAAGGGGAGGGGGGAATCCCTGCAGGAAAAAAGTGGCTTACAGACACTGCCCTCTGCAGAAAGAAGAGACCGTGAGCTGAGCAATCAGCAGTTGCATGATCCATCAGCTCTTGGTATAGAGCCAGCATGTGACAGCAGCACTGACCCACATCAAGCAGCATGGAGAGTATAATTTACTTTCTCCACACTTTAAGAATATGACCTGGGCACCTTAATGAAATGTCAAGTGACACCCCATAAGCAGCAAGTGAAAATAAAATTATTGTATAACTGAAAAAAGGCATACATGAAGAAAATGGTGTGATGTAAAACTTAAGGCTATAACATGAATACTGAGCGCCTCTGCAGTAAGGCAGAAAAAATATTGCATCTTGTCTAGGCAAAGGAAAGTCATGTAAGACATGCCTTTTGTAGTACAGAATAGAAACAGCACACAATATGTAATCTGTGCATAACATTGATGTGAAGGGCACCTCATGTTGATGTTATAGTGTAAAAACATATTCTGATACCCAAGAGAATAGCACAACTATATTATTACAAAATAAGCAGACAGCCTGAGTTGTAATGTACTGATAAAGACTCTCACAAAGCATGGAGCAATTGTAGACATATACTAACTAAACCCTGTAAACTACATCAATATACAATGCTGTTATGTATGAAGCCACAAATAAATTACATGTATGAGAACTTCTCTGTGATGAAAACATGCATACACAGCACACACATTTGAGCACATTTACAAAGGCATATATTATGTGCTCTACTAATCAGTATTTCCATATCAAAAAAGGAATTTTAACACATTATCAGTACAAGTACAATATGCAGTATTTTTTGCATTATTTTGCCAAATCACAATTGTTACCATGTGAAAGGGCAAAATGACCGTATTTGTCTGCTGCTTCTGGTACACACAGAGTTAATACTTAAACAGGAGAAAATTGTGTTTTCTACATCAACTAGTTTTAGTTTTAGTTGTTTCCTAATAGGGGAGTCTGCATTCTTCAGTAAATCTAATTTTATCATCTTTGTGTGAAACATAAGACCTTTAAGCTTTCCAGCTAATTTCCTTCTTTGTAGCTGTTCTATGGTCCATATTATTATAATTAGTTTTGTATACGTGCATGTCTTGCCATTGGCTTATGCTCCGCCTTCGCCCCTTTCACTTTTGTTTACACAACTTGGTGTGACTCTTTATTCCCAAGCTGGAAGCATGACAGAGCTCGGGGAACTCTGAAATTGGAACCCTAAGAGCTTGGTGTCAGAAGTGGGATCTCCACAGCTGGGTGTGTAGCTGTTTTATTTTCACTCTCACCTTGCTCTGGAGATAAATGGAGACAATTTACAGATGCTTTGGGAGCGTCATAGATGCTATGGAAGCGTCAATTCATATACATTATGGGTGTTCGTCAATTTACGGATGCTAGGGGAGCGTCAATTTACAGATGCTATGGCAGCAATACAGAGCTAGCTCTATTGTGCACAGAAGAAATTTGTTTTGGTAGGAAAGTAAATTGGTTATATTATCCATCATGCTGCTCTTCAATTTGTGCTGCATGCACTTTGCTTGTCTGTAAGTTATCTAATCTGTCAGTTCACGGTCAGTGTTTAATGTTTCTTGTCTAAACATTTTGGAGCGCAAGCTCCAAAAAGCTCGTAAGGTCATCTGAAAAGCAAGTGGTGAACTTTCCCTTTATTGATATACCCTTCCAGATTCTTTACTAATCCTCCAGTAATAACCTTCTTATTTGTGCAAGTTATGGGTAACAAGTTTGGTAAGATACAGATGAAGAATTGTTGATTGTTTCACACATAGCGAGAGGGGGTACCATTTTTTCAACAATTTTTTGGTTCAAAACAAACAAGATAAGGCATTACAGGTGCATGAGAGCGTACAACTAGTACCAATACACTGAGTGGCCAGATTATTATGACCACCCCATCAGTACTTCGTTGGGCCACGAGATGACTTCGTTGGGCCGCCTCGGGACTCCACAAGATGTTGAAAGGTGATGCGAAGAATCTGACACTGCACTGTTGCCCTTCTGTTGTCTTGTACCAGTCTTGCCACTCTCCGTTCTGCCCCAACATTGACTAGTCGCTGACTGCCATGATTCGCACGTTCAGACCCAGATTTTCGGCTGACAGTCTTTAAACACTTTAACAACAGCTGCTCTTGAACATTTACCGAATTCTGCTGTTTTGCGGATACTCGCTCCATGGCTTGAGCGCCAACAATCATCCCATGTTCAAAGGCTGTTAAATCGCGTTGTTTACCCATATCTTCAGAAAAAATCACTTCTACTGTCGTGGTAAACAACCTGCTTCCCTATTTATAATGGTCTGGCCCTCTAGCAACTTCAGCGTGAAATTATAGCTAATTAGCCTACAAACATCAGGTGGTCATAATAACCTGGCCACTCGGTGTACATGTACGCAAATTACATGCAAGTGGTGAGCTTCAGTGAGGTCCCCAGAAAGGGGGGGAAGAAAGAATGAACAGTAGAGAAAAAAAGGAATATAGGTATCGGCAAGTACATGAGGGGATGTACTTGGGCCTGAAAAAGTGGCATCGGGACATCCCTAATACAAATATCAGTAAGCGATAAAATAACATAGCTACTCAAATACGCCAATATTTCCATGTATTGCAAAACCTGTTGTGTGATCCATCTCTGAAAGACAAACCTTTTTCATATGCATGGTGAAGATTAATAAGACAACATGTCAGAGAGGTTCGGAGAGTCCAGGCTCTTCCAGTGTCATACAATGGTCAATCTAGCTGCCAGTAATATATGGGAAATTATATTTCGATAAGTAGAGGGGAACTCTGCTATCCCTATCGACAACAGGCCTAACGCAGGGTTGGGAGGTATGCCCGTTACTAGAGAGATCTGCTGGAAGATTTGTATCCAAAAGCTCGTAAGGCCTCTACAGGACCAAAGAATATGGTATAGACTGCCAATCTGACCGCATTCTCTCCAGCATGTCGATGGGGAGGATGGGTACTGTCAGGGATACCGGCAGAGGTGACCCCACACCTCCGCAGGTACCCACACAGGCAGACCAAACACGTGTGACCACACGGACAAGGCAAGTATGTTACACGGACCAGGCAAGGATGTTAGATATGTATAGTTTGTTTAATATACACCTTAGACTAATAGCAACAACCAACAAGGCTCAGGACAGCAAACAAAAGACACATGAAAACAGGACTTCAAACAGGGTTCAGGACTCACAGGTAACAAGGTTCAAAACAGGATTCAGGACTCACAGGTAACAAGGTTCAAAACAGGATTCTGGGTTCAGCACTAACAGGAAACAACACTGAGCCATAGTCCTGACTGCAGGGAGGGTTTAAATAGCCATCACCTGGTGCTTCCTGGGAGGGTAAGTGCTGGGAGACACCCGCAGGTGAGCACTGGAACTGCAGGGCTAGCTCCAGCGCCACCTGGAGGCGCTCTGGATCCTAACAGAAACCCTCCCTTAAGGAGCGGGCTCTGGACGCTCCACAAAAGTCCATCCGTGCCAGCGAGGTCCAAGGGCACCGAAGGTCCACGCGGCCGCCAAGTCCACCATCCGTACCTAAGTCCAGGGTCCGGTCGAGCACCCCCTCCCCACCAGGGTCAGGGAACAGGCTGAGTAGTCCGCCACCAGGATCCGGCAGCAACCTCCACAAGCCAGCGGGAATCCCAACAGGAAAGCAATGGGCCCCAGGTGTTGGGGGGTGCCAGGTACACCCCCCAACACTGAGGAGTCGGGCAGCAGGCCACGGAGCAGCGGAGGCGAAGAGCTGGGCAGCAGGCACCGGATCAACAGAGGCGAAGAGCGGGCAGCAGG
>NW_017307266.1:75897-102802 GCF_000935625.1 Nanorana parkeri | reverse complement strand
AACAGGCTGAGTAGTCCGCCACCAGGATCCGGCAGCAACCTCCACAAGCCAGCGGGAATCCCAACAGGAAGGCAATGGGCACCAGGTGTCCGCGGCGTACACCCCCCAACACTGAGGAGTCGGGCAGCAGGCCACGGAGCAGCGGAGGCGAAGAGCTTGGCTGCAGGCACCGGATCAGCGTCGGCGAAGAGCTGGGCAGCAGGCACCGGATCGGCAAAGGCGAAGAGCTAGGCAGCAGGCACCGGATCAACAGAGGCGAAGAGCTGGGCAGCAGGCACCGGATCAACAGAGGCAAAGAGCTGGGCAGCAGGCACCGGATCAACAGAGGCAAAGAGCTGGGCAGCAGGCACAGGATCGTCAGAGACCAGGAGCTGGGCAGCAGGCACAGGGTCGTCAGAGACCAGGAGCTGGGCAGCAGGCACAGGGTCGTCAAGAGACCAGGAGCTGGACAGCAGGCACAGGATCGTCAGAGACCAGAAAGCAAGGGGTCTTAAGGAATGGGTGAGGACCCTGTGACAACATGGTGATCAGTTTATAAGTTAAATGTGTATTGGTGTTGAGTTATGTTTGAGTGCGTTATGCTGTGTGACCTGGTTATGGAAAGACTATCAGCACCATCCCTCGTTATCTCCCATTGTACTCTTAGGGAGCTCAGAACAATGACATTCTGGCCAGGCTCCTGCTATGGCTGTCTGGAATTCATTAGGAGGTGGACACCTGTGGTGTTGAGCAGACCGATTGTCTGGGAGGGGAGGGTGGATGTGATGGGATTATATTCTGATTTCATCACTTGCTGTATAAAAGTTTGTGCACTTGCTCAATAAAGCAGAGTTTGTTTCACCTACACTCAAGCCTTGGCTAGTGACTGGGGAAACTGGGAGCTAAGGATCTTCAGGTTGCATCCTGAGTACGGGGGTCCGTCACAGACCCCACTTGCTTGAATGGGCCAGCCTGTCCAAAGGATGCAGGGAACCTCTCAGGATAGTATGGAGGGACGTGGATAAGGGAGGCCCCCTGGGATGAAGCATCTTGCACCAGGGCAGGTTGGCCGGGAACCGGCATCGGTTCGACTGGAACAGGATCGGCCGGAACAGCATCGACTGGAACAGGAGCTGGATCGGCAGCGACTGGAACAGGATCGGCATCGACTAGAACCGGAGCAAGATCGTCTCGCACAGGATCCTCTCGAACAGGATCTGGAGCGGCTGGGACGTGATCGGCTGAATCAGGAACGTGATCGGCTGAAACAGGAACAGGATCGTCTCGAACAGGAACTGGTAGGACTGGAACCAGAGCAGGCCCAGCTGGAATTAACCCTGAGTATCCCAGACGATCATCCACAGCCTCATCCTCAGAGCAGTCACTGCAATCCTCCTCCTCAGTCCATTCCTCAAGATCCTCCGCATCCACCTGAGATGTAGCCAGGAGACGTGAAGGTTCTTGCTGCGTAGCCTTGGGAACAGGAGTAGCTGACTGGCAGACAGGAGCTGTTGCCGTAGCAAACTGGGAGCAGCTGTCATAATCAGGAGTAGAAGTAGTTACTGCTGTTGTCATGGGCAACATGGTTAAACCCGATCGGTACCTGGAGTTGGAACTAGCCTGCATGAACCATGGGTGATACCATGCCTGAATCAGGGGTTGGGCAAAGGCATCCACACAGACCCCCTGGTTAATAAGGAGCTGCACTGCCTCAGCACATCTCAACAAGGCCTCCTGAGAACACTGCGAGTAATACTCACAAAACCCCGCTGGATCATCCTCCAATTGCCACTCCAGGGACACAACCTGTAACGCGGTGAATGGAGGGGTGAATTCGTCCCCCTCAAAAGGACCAGCAGTTAGATCCATGCTAACTGTACTGACAGGGAAACAAAATAAAGCTCATAAAAGCCTGTTGGTCCCCGTGTGGTCGTACGATGGGGCTCAGTGTTCTGTCAGGGATACCGGCACAGGTGACCCCACACCTCCGCAGGTACCCACACAGGCAGACCAAACACGTGTGACCACACGGACAAGGCAAGTATGTTACACGGACCAGGCAAGGATGTTAGATATGTATAGTTTGTTTAATATACACCTTAGACTAATAGCAACAACCAACAAGGCTCAGGACAGCAAACAAAAGACACATGAAACAGGACTTCAAACAGGATTCAGGACTCACAGGTAACGAGGTCAAAACAGGATTCTGGGTTCAGGACAAACGGGAAACAAGACTGAGCCATTGTCCTGAATGCAGGGAGGGTTTATATAGCCATCACCTGGTGCTTCTTCGGAGGGTAAGTGCTGGGAGAAACCCGCAGGTGAGCACTGGAACTGCAGGGCTAGCTCCAGCGCCACCTGGAGGCGCTCTGGATCCTAACAGGTACACCCTGCTCAATCGCAAAAGGGGTAAGATACCAGTGAAAAGTTATCTTGTGAGCAAGTGCCCACACATTTAATCGACTTGAGCGTGGAGCTGAAAGCCCCCATCCACTGTTGCGGTGAGAAGGTCATTTGCAGCTCATCCTCCCACTTTGGAGAGATTGAAATTTAGTGAATTCAAGTTTCTCGTGTAGTAGGTTATAAAATAGTGATATGCCTTTGATTCCTGGTTTCTGCAAGAAATAAAAGTTCCAGGCAGATTGAGGAATAGTTGTAATCATATTACGTGGAGATGGAGCTTGTTAATGTGATACCCAAAATAGGAGATGCCATTGTCACACCACTGATAAGGAAACTGAGACTGTAGCACTATTCTACTAGTTAACGGTACTCACAAAACCAGGATCTGGGACTTCGAGTTGTTGGTCTTATAGTACCTTTACAGCGCTAAAGGATTCCAACTTCAGAGACCAAAGCCAGGGAAGTTTCCAGGTTTGAGAGTAGCAGTAAGATGTCATCAGCAAACAGACTGACTTTGTGGGGGCTCTGGTTAAACTCGAATCCCGAGATCAGTACATGGGACCTAATGGTCTCCGCTAGGGGTTCCATCGTGAGGTTAAAAACTAAAGGGGAGAGAGGGCATCTCTGCTTGGTGCCGTTAGTAATTAAAAAGGGTTTAGATAGGGCATCAGAGGTGAAAACTTATGCGGAGGGTGTTGAATACAGTGCCATAATGTCAAATACTATCGATCCCGAAAAAACAAATTTGTAGAGGACTTGTTGCATATAGCCCCAATGCACCCTGTCAAATGCTTTCTCCGCGTCCAAGGCAAGGAGCAGAGAAAGGGATCAGGGGGGCTCCGCCATATCAAGTAGATTATCTCTCTCCGCACTGCCTCACAACACCTACGGAACCCCACTTCACTCACCCGCAGCCAGAGACTGGCGACATGTCCCACAAACGAAAGCAGTCCCAGTGGCCGTGCAAACTGATGGAATTATTTCCCTCCTCGGCCCTGAAGTGTGGGCAAGATGGCGGCGGTCCGTCCACACAGACAGAGCGCTCCTCTGCCCAGAGTGATTGCGTCTCTCCCCGCTCCACTTCGTCCCCATCTGAGGGCTCCACATCCTCTTCCATTCAAAGAGGGGCAGCATCACCTGCCTTCTCAGACTACCAGCCCTGTGAAAACACACAGAGGTGAGTCACCACAATTCTTCTATGGATGACACAAGAGAGCTAAAAACAGCTCCATCAGTGGGTTTCCTACTACTAACCAGCCAGTTCTGGATACTACACTAAAGGATATGCTTATATCCCTGCACAGTGCCTTTCATTCAGACATGGTCTCCCTGGTTCAGGATCGGCGCAAAGAAGTTACTACTGTGGGCACTAGGGTCGATCATGTGGAACACAAGATGGGGGAATTTGCCTCAACCATTAAAGAGCTCATAGACTCCCATGATCGTTTCTCTGATGATGTTACCTGGTTACAGTCTAAAGTGGCAGATTTGGAGGATCGTGCCTGACGCAACAACATTAAAATTAGGGAAGTTTCTGAGTCCGTCGCCCCTCAGCAGTTACTTCCTTATGTTCAGAATATCCTCTCTATGATGCTGCCTGATGTCCCTTCTGCCGAACTTGTGAAGGACAGGATTCATCGCCTGCCAAAACCTGCGTTCCTGCCTGACAAGATCCCACGTGACGTCATTCTATCTATTCACTTTTTCCATATCAAAGAAAAGATCATGGCGGCTGTCTGTTCTTCATTACCAGATGGTTGTGCGAATTTGCAGTTTTATCCTGATCTATAGCAACACACCTTAAATCTCTGTAGAAACCTAGCGCCTATAACACGGGCTTTGCGGAAGCACAATATCTCTTACCGCTGGGGCTTCCCCACCAAAATCCTGCATACCAACAAGGGCTCGGCCCATACGATCACTTCTGTGGCGGAAGGAATCAAGCTCCTGCGGCATTGGAATATCCAACCAGAAGAATCCCGGTATGCAGCCCTCCTCTTCTGGACGCCGCCAGCTCTCCCCTGAGTGGCGACAGGCAGGCCACCACGTGCCTTAAATGCTCTGTGAGGTGTACATTGTGCTCTTTAAATATTCTCTTTTCTCATAGTCATTGAGAGAGTGACTGCTTGATGCTCGATGCTGCCTTACGGTTTGTTACCTACCCTGAACAAGTTGTACAGTATTTTACTGTATACTTTTACATTTTCTGCTACAGTGAGTGGTGAGGTTGTGGGGGAAAGGGAACGCTTTGATGGAGGGACCCATATACATTCAGCTAGGGTAGTTGCGCACAAGTCGTTTTCCAAGGCTACCCATCCTTTATGCGAGGCATTGTAGGTCCAGTCAGCCAACCTAACTAATTGGGCGGCCCTGTGGTAGGATTTGAGGTCAGGAAGGCCCAGTCCTCCTTTGGTCTTGTGTCGGCTGAGTACTTGGTGGGATATTCTGGGTATTTTATGACGCCATGCGAATTTAGATATCAAGGTTGTGGGATCCGTCCGATGGGTGTGAGGTGGAGGGTGGCATCTCCGGGATGGCCCCTGGGCCTTCAGGTGCACGCCTCGCCCCGGCGGCCGGGGAGAAGGCTTCCCGCGTCCAAAGGCGCGTGATGGTGCCGGTTTTCTGGGTCGCAGCGGACCGGCAGTACTTCTGTTTCCTCCCCATGCTTCAGGGATGAGATGGCTGATCGAGGTGCACTTCGAGAAGATGGGTAACTGCAAGATTGCTCGGGGTGAGAGACGGAGCTCTGGCTAGGCACGTCTACTCGCCGCCATGCGCAAACCACGCCCCTTACATTTTCTTAAAGTTCTTGTTTTACTTGTCCCTACAAGTATGTTAGGAATGTTCAAAATGTTTTTTTTAGTTTTGTTCTTGTGTTCTTCTCTACTGACCGACGCACTCAAAAGCGCCTCTCCAACTGTTTCCTACTCTTGGAGCTTCTCAGGGTATTGCACGAAACACTTAGGTATTTTTTGGCTTGTCACTATCCACATGACCCCCTACTCAAGTGCCTACCTTAGCGCTTATCTCCTTAGTAAACCCGCATTATGGCACTGAAAATACTCTCACTTAATGTAAAAGGCCTCAACCACCCGGCAAACGCCCTATAATGTGGAAAGAGGCATTGCAAGTCAGCCGACTGACATAATGGGTGTCCAAGAGACGCATTTCTGCATTGATTATGCCCCACGATTCTCAAATAAGGAATTTTCAACTGTTTACTTCTCCAATATGCCTGGGAAGAAAAAGAGAGGCGCACTGATTGCTGTCCAAAATAGGATCTCATTTACTCCTCAGGAGACACTGATAGACCCTCTGGGCAGATATGTCATTGTTGCGGGGATGTTTGATAATGTCTTGTACACTGTGGTTAATGTCTATGTCAAATTTACATAAAATATGTTTTTTGAACAAGCTCTTTGGCAGGGTGGCAAAAGTCAGAAAAGGCCTTCTCCTCTACTGTGGAGACTTCAATATTGTATCGGATCCCGCTGTGGATTGTTCAAGCTCACAGGTGCGATCAAGCTCCGCTAGCCTATCCCCCTTCTTGGCGAGGGAAAACCTCTATGACGTCTGGCGTTGCCACCATGCCAATGAGGGAGGTTTCACTCCTCTGTTCATAACTCATATTCACGTATTGACATGTTCATAGTAGACATATCCCTCCTCCAGAGAGTGTCCGAGACGAAAATACATGATATCACTTGGTCCGACCATGCTCCTATCTCTTTACAAATTTCACCTTCCCCCCCAAATCTCGGACACGGATCTGGAGGAATGACGTCTCATTGCTACAACGCACAGACATCGCCAATCTCTTGCTGAACATTTAACAGTTTTTCTCCATCAACTCAGGCTCTGTAGACGACCCCAACATAGTGTAGAATGCCCATAAAGCGTTCCTGCAGGGCATACCCATACAGCAAACTGCTAAATTAAATAGGCAAAGATCTTCTCAACTATCTAAGCTACTTCTGGATATACATGATTTAGACTCTCAAAATAAAAAAAAATAAAAAAAATAAATAAATAAAATCGCACCCCACCCTACACTTCTGTCTAAATTAAATAAACTAGGACTCGAACTACGTACCCTTCTCTTAGACAGATTTGACAAATATTCCAGAAGACTACGCTTGGCGTATTACTCTAGTGCTAATAAGGCGGGGTCCTTTCTTTCCAATCAGATTAAAGGTCATAGAGCCAAATCCAGAATCCACCACCTTGTGTGCCCTTTAGATCAGGCCTCAATATTTCCACTCGCCCCCTCGCAATTGGCGAGTGGAATCTCATCGAGGAGCGCCGCCGGCGCGACCAGAGATGGGACACTACCGCCGCGGCAAGTGCTCGCTTCTGTTCTCTCTCCTCATCGGCCACTGTAGTTACATCCAAGAAGCTCCCGGCAGGCCGTGTATACACAGCGGCTGGCCGGGAGGTAGTTAAGGAATATTTTAGTGCCCTGTACAATCTTAAGGAAGACCCTATACCCACGGCTACTGATATTAACAATTTTTTGTGCTCTCTGAAACTCCCTACTTTATCCACAACCCAACTATCTGCCCTTAACTCTCCGGTGGAGGAAATTACTCGGCTCATTAAATCTCTGCCCAACGGCAAAACCCCTGGCCCAGAGGGCTTCTCAGCCAAATATTACAAGGCCTTTACAGATTTGCTAACTCCCCATTTGCTCCTGGTCTTTGGGAAAGCCATTCAAACAGCTTCATTCCCAGCTGAAATGTTGAAGGCTACTATCGTTACCATTCCCAATCCTGGCAAGGCACCTACGACTCCTTCCAACTTTCGCCCGATATCACTGCTTAACACTGATGAAACTGTATGCTACAATCATAGCTTCTAGATTAAAAACAGTTACCAACTTTGATCCATCCAGATCAAATCGGGAATGTTGCTGGGTAGACAAGCCCCCGATGCCACTCGTAGACTTATTCATTTCATACATTGGGCCTCCAAATCCAAAACTCCTTCTATCCTCTTGACGCTAGAAGCTGAGAAGGTGTCCGATAGAATTTATTGGCAATACATGGAACACGTGTTCCACAAATTTGGCTTTGCTGGCCCAATCTATGATGCTATTATGGCATTATACTCCTCCCAGTCAGCTCAAGTCTTAGTTTCGGGAATCCTTTCCTCGCCCTTCTCATTAAACTAACGGCACAAGACAAGGATGCCCCCTATCACCTTTAATATTTAACCTCCTCATGGAACCCTTCGCTGAAGCGATTAGATCCAATCCCTCTATTACAGGATTCCAACTCTCCCATAATTACCATAAAATACAACTGTTTGCTGATGTGATTTTCATGATCACAAACTCCACTCCTTCCCTGTTGGAGGTTCATAGAGTTATACACCAATTTGGCCACATCTCCTACTCTAAAGTGAACGATTCTAAATCCGATATTCTTACATAGGTATTCCCTCTACAACACAGAAAAGGTTATCAGCCTCCTTTCCCCATGCTTGGAGTACTGACAAAGTATCATATCTAGGCATTAATCTCACACCTCTCTATTCAAGGAAAACTATCTTCCATTCCCGACTACGTTCCAAAATAACTACCTAAACACAAACTGTCATGGTCTGGCCGCCTAGCAGCCTTCAAAATGTTGCACTTTACCTATTCAGAACACTACCAATCCCGCTACCTGCCCACTATTTTAAGTCCCTTATAACATAACGTTACTGCTCAAATATATTTGGCAAAACAAGAGGGCACAATGTGCATATTCCTAATTAGTTAGGCACAAATCTGCTGGTGGCATGGGAATGGTCGATCTCAAGGATTACTATTTTGCAGCTCTACTGGAACAAATCAAATCATGGTTTAGTCCCTCTCCTCATGTCCTTTGCTGGAAAATTGAACGATCCTCCATACCTAGACATAACTTCCTCCATTTTCTTCTGGCCAGGTTGTGTCCGGGGTTCTCTAGTGTTGCTATATCCCCAACTGTAGATGCCTCCGTGACCACTTGGAGACATCCCTGCTCCTCAAAATTCTCTCAAGTACCGGCCACACGTATCTCTTTCCCGATAGAGGTTTTGGAACTGCTTATACGAGATCTTAATCTTAAACATTGGCGTTCTAGTTCAATAGCCCGGGTCTCTGATCTTTAGGAGAACAACAAACTCAAATCTTTTCCGGAGTTGTGTGGCCAGTATTCCCTCCATCCTTTCACGTTTTACCATTATTCTCAAATCCATCATCATCTCCTAACTGGGATCCATATCCCTGAAGTTTCTGTTCCTAATAACCTGTGGACATTCTACCATAACCCCACACATCCACTAGAGGTATCTCCCTCATCTACGGCTTACTGCAGGAGAAACATTCTTTTGTCAAGTCTCTTCCATTCCAGAAGTGGGAGACTGATCTGCATGTCACCTTTTCTCCAGTTCAATGGACCAAAGCCCTAACTATGTTATTATCAGCCACTAAATGTGTGAACCTATGGGAGGTCTCTTTCAAACGTATCCTTCGATGGTATCTTACTCCTTACATACTAAGTTTTCAACAGACCATTTTGCTTTGTGCTGGAGAGACTGTGGACTAGTAGGAAACCTGCTACATACCTTCTGACAAAGTCCCAAGGTTCAGAGACGTGAGAGATGTGTTTCAAATCATTAGTACTATCAGTGGTAGGGCTGCCCTGAGCCAGCACTGGCACTTCAATTTAGGATTGGACGGCTTTTCTCCATCGACTAGAATTGTAATAGCTCATTCTTTTGGCAGCCCAGCTACTCATTGCTAGACAGTGGAGAACTCCAGACTCTCCTACAATTACACAGGTTGCCAACTTGGTTCACTTACATTATTCTTATGAGAGAATACTGGCTTTTCACAATGATAAGATTCATAAATGTGATAGCCTTTGGAACTCTTGGATAACTTCCTCAATTGAGCTCAGTAGAGCTCACTATTGAATCGAATTGAGCTCAGTAGAGAATTTTCTGTTGCCGCTTACTCCTTTATGTCTTTATCTAAATTGATGCATCTACAACGACATTTCACTTGAACACTTCTGTTATTGTTTCCCGTTACTTTTGCTCCGTACAATGGTGTTGATAATACATTGCAATGGATCACTGCGAGGATCCTCTGTGACAATTCACTATGTATATACCACTACATGCAATTATGACTATAAACAATTGTACTTGTTTGCATCCTTTTTGTTGATATGCAATGATATTTTCTTATTAAAACCAATAAAAATGTACTTGGTTAAAAAAAAAAAAAAAAGGGGGGGATCAAAGTCTTTACCAAGTAATTACAGACCTGTAAGTTTAACTTCAATAGTTGGCAAGATACTTGAAAGTTTGATCAAGGATCACATGCAATTGTTTTTGCGTGAAAATAATTTCATAAGCGATAGTCAGCACGGATTCACAAAAGACAGAAGTTGTCAAACAAACCTACTTTCTTTTTATGAGGAAGTGAGTAATAAATTGAACAGAGGAATGGCTGTGGATATAGTATACTTGGACTTTGCAAAAACGTTTGACACAGTTCCCCACATGCGGCTAATGTATAAGTTAAGGTCAGTCGTTCTAGAGCATTCCATCTGTAATTGGGTAGAAAACTGGCTTAAAGACCGTATTCAGAGAGTGGTGATCAATGATTCGTACTGTGAATGGTCTGAGGTTGTTATTGGCGTCCAAGGTTCAGTGTTAAGTCCCTTACTGTTTAACCTATTTATAAATTACATATAATTGGGGATTAAAAGTACTATTTCTGTGTTTGCAGATGACACCAAGTTATGTGGTGGAATACAGTTCTTACAGGATGTCTCCAACTTACAAGCAGATCTGAATGCACTGTGTGATTTGGCATTTATTTGGCAAATGAGGTTTAATGTTGATAAATGTAAGTAAAAACATGCATGTGTCATACACTCTAGGGCAGTGGTTCTCAACCTTTCTAGGGACGGGACCCCTTGGTAAGATTTGCCAAGTTTGGTGACCCCCAACGGTAAAATTTAGGGATGACACGGCTGCTGCAGCGACATCTGGCGGCATGGCGGGGGAACTGAACTGCGCTAGGAGAGGGCTGAGGAGGACTCTCACCTAGCACAGCAGAAATCACACAGCGACCCACAGGTTGAGAACCACTGGCGTACGCCGTCAGAATAAAAAAAATAAAACCACCAGAGGAATGCATAGCTAGATTCTATTGGCTATTTCACTTTGCAATAGCCAAAAGCAAACTAGCTATTGCACCCGCCCTCTGCTGCTGTCAAATCACTAGAAGAGGACCTGATGGAGAACTGCAGGTCCCCCTCTGCTGATTGGCAGTAGTAGAGGGCAGGCGCAATAGCTAGTTTGCTATTGGCTATTGCAAAGTGAAATAGCCAATAGGAATCTAGCTATGCATTCCTATGGTGTTTTTTTTTTCTGACTTACGGCGGCCAGGGTCCCCCAATGTCAGGGGAAAAAAAACACGATTGCAGGGAAAGGTTTACTCTGCTCGATCGAGCAGAGTAAACCTTTCCGGGAGAAAGTGTTTCTCTCCAGGGCAGCCAGGAGCCGCTACCTAATAGCGGGAGACCCCCGAGCGACCCCTGGCAAATCGTCATCCGCCCCCCGCTGTGACGCCCGAAAACGAAACTGAAAGCCGGCATCGGCCGGGCGCACACAGCAGAGGACACCGCGGGCTCGCAGGGACAAGGTAAGTGACACTTTTGTGCAATCCCGAGTGTGGCTCGGGGTTACCGCTCTTGGTACTGAAAATTAACCCCGAGCCACACTCTGGAATACCGCCTGGGAGGTTAAAAAGGGGTATTCTGACTCCAATTGTTGTGATAGCGATGTAACCCTTGTTGAGACCTCTATGCCTGGCCTGTATAAGTAGATTTAATCACTGAGGACATTCATTGTCAGATAGCTGAACTCACCAATACCGTGCTCATCCACAAAGGTTGCTTTATTCTGAACGTGAAGACAACAGGATAACAGCGATGAATGGTTACAGTATTATGCGGTCAAAAGATGATGCCTTTCCTAGGGGACTATGCAGAGTACATGTGTCCTTATTACATGTGGCTGTTAGCTGTGGCCATGACATAGGAAGTACTGCCCAACAAGAAGAAGGGTGGGGCATACATACAGAGGAACTGTGTCATTGATCTCAGGGATATCAGGGAAGGGAACATAGAAAAATATATACATTACCACAAAAGGCCACTAGATGGCAGCATAGGAATTAACATAGAAAACGTCCATAGAAAATGGTATAGGGAAACAACACTATATAAATTCTATCTAACACTAAACTTCTATGCCCCATTGGGGCGGCACAAGGGGTATAGACTCCAGAGATAGAGACATAATATTGCCCATGTACAAAGCATTAGTAAGACCTCATCCAGAATTTGCAGTTCAGTTTTGGGCACCAGTTCACAAAAAGGATGTTGTGGAACTGTAGAAAGTGCAGCGAAGGGCGACAAAAATTAAAAGAGGCATGGAGGAGCTCAGCTATGAGGAAAGATTAGCTGACCTGAATTTGTTCTCTCTGAAGAGGCGATTAAGGGGGGACATGATCACAATGTTTAAATACATAAATGGTCCATATAAAGAGCTTGGTGCCAAATTATTCACGTTAAGGTCACTGCAAAGGACAAGGAGGCACTCTTTGCATCTGGAGGAAAAGAGGTTTAACCTTTGCATACGGAAAGGATTCTTCAGTTATGAGCTGTGAACATGTGGATTAGACTGCCCCAGGAGCTAGTTCAGGCTAGCTCGGTTAATTGTTTTAAAAAACATCTGGATGTATTCTTAAATGCACAGAATATTACTGGATATTGAGTTCTTATAGGAATATTAGGCATCAGAGATTGTTGATCCAGGGAATATCCGATTGCCTTGTGGGATCAGGAAGGAATTTTTTTTCCCCTGTTGGAGCAAATTGAACCATGCTTTATAGGGGGCTTTTTTGCCTTCCTCTGATCAACAGGGGGTAGCTGTGGGCATAGCGTTCTGATTAGGCTTTTCTTTTTTTCTCCATATCTCTATAGGTTGAACTCGAAGGACTTGTGTCTTTTTTTTAACCTGACTAACTATCTAACTATTTAACTATGTAACTATTAGTACAAAATTGACCAGTAGGTCCCAGGTTGTAGGAGCTTGTGCAAGTTTGAGCATATCCTGTTCAGGATCCATGGTTCGGGTAAGAATTCAAGATGGACACTGTCAAGTTTTTCTTCTCATCTTCCAGTCAGTTTCATTCCCATCAGAATTCCTTGGTATAAGCAAAGCTCTAGGTCCTATGTACACATATCCAAATGGTGTTTCATAATCTTTCCAGTCAAGAAATGTCAAGCTTTTTATCCTGTATTTTTTTTTTCCTCATGGGAAAACCAGAGACTTAAGACCAGTCTTGGTTTTGAATGCTTGGTACAGAGGGATCAGGATCCAGATCTTGCATATGCAATCTCTGTATTAAAATCACTTAAGCCATCAACAGGCTATATGATGTTGTGCCTGGCAGAGGTGTATTCACGTTCCTGTAGACCTGTATTTCTCAAATGTCTTGCTTGCCATTTTAAAGTTCCCCTTTCAGTTTGTTTATCTGCCCTTTAGCTTCTCCTCACTCCTAGGTAATTTTCCAAATATTACATTACAGTTAAAGCCTTGTTCACTCAAAAAGGCAGTAAGTATTACTCTATTTGTGGCGACATCCTGCTGATTCAGCATGCTCATACTCTGGCAGTCCACAGGAACATCCTAAGTTAGGCTCGGATCAAATTTAGCAGGGATTCCCAACAGGGAAAGCCAACCAATGCCAACACAATGGATGAACTTTTCAGAGAAACTCAGAGACTTTCCAAGTAGGCACCTGTCTGTAGGGCTGCAGCTAACGATTATTTTCATAATCGGTTAGCCGATTATTAGGTTCGATTAATCGGATGGAAAAAAAAGCTCCAGTCACTAGTTTGTATTGAGATTGTAGTCCATCACAGGAGCAAGCTTGGAGCGGTGGAAGTAAAAAAAAAGTGTGGTGTGCAATATAGTACATTATACAGCGGTGCAGTGCAGAATACCAGCAGCTATAGAGGAATGTGTTATTCTGCATTGCAATGTATATAATGTATTATTGCTGGGATCTGATGTATTCCTCGATAGATGGCGTTATTCTGCATTGCGTTGTATATAATGGACTATTGCTGGGATTTGTAGTCCTCTATAGCTGGTGGTATTCTCCATTGTGCTGTATAATGATTATACTGCACAATGCAGACTACCACTGACCAGTTCTAGAGGAACTACAAATCCCAGCAATAATACATTATACAGCGCAATGGAGAATACCACCAGCTATAGAGGAACAACAAATATCAGCAATAATACATTATACAAGGTGTTTAATATATTATTGCTGGGATTTGGTGTTCCTCTATAGCTGCTGGTGTTCTACAGTGTGCCGCTTTTTTTTTTTTTAAACAGGCAACATTAAAACAGGTCCCCCTTACCTGTTTGTGAACCCTTGTAAGTCGCTGCGGCAGCGGCGTGCTCTGCGGGCGTGTGTCCGGCCGCAGCGGGAGCAGCGTGTGACATGTGGCTCAGGCCGCGTGTGGAGCCCCGAACAGGCAAATCAAATTGATAGCCGACGAATCGACGATCGAAAACGTTGACAACGTTTTCAATCGTCGATTTTAATCGACTAAATCGATTAACTGTTGCAGCTCTACATGTCTTAGGGTTTTGTTTCAGGCAGATTAAGTCTCTATCTAACTCATTGGTGTCCCATTGTCTCAAGTGGACAGAATTCAGATAGTGAAATTAGACTCATTGGAGGCTGAGGGTCTTCCAACAGGATTCTTCAGACGACAGAAAATATTCCCTGTGGCGGAGGATCAGGGCGATTCCAAATATGAGATTATTTGTTTCTGGCTAAGGCCAGCGTGCATATTTCAACTGTCATTATCAATGTCCCTATTCAGTGATAGTATTAATAATGGATTCTTATTTGCCAATCACTTCAACAACCTCTTAGTCCAAGGCAAGTGACAGTCCAATGGGGGAAAAAAATCTCCAGCATCTTGGAGTTTAGAGAGCCTTTCCAATCCATTGACCATCCCTATTGATTCATTGAACAACAGGATGTTTTTCCATTGATTCAGTGTCACGAGAGGAAGGTACCGCCAATCATAAATTCCGCGCTGAACTCCCCAGAATTCCCTGGCTGACACTATAAGACATAAAACCTTGGACAACAAGTAATGTTTTCTTATCCAGCAGTTTCCTGTGGATCAGCGAGTGGGTAATCCAGCTCTCAACCTGATGGTAATCCCTAAGAGCACATAATGCAGGCATACCTTGTTAAGAGTGAGCTTTCCAAGGACGGGAGTATTGGATATTTTAATGCTTATATGTTTCCTTCAGTCTCACTGGTTTCAGGCTCCTAAATAGGTCCCATAATTATCCAGGTAGGGTGATCGCAATCATTTGACTGTGGCCCATCTATCCAGGGTTCTCTCTCGTGTAGACTCTGACCCTGGAATCTTCTACTCATCCTAATTCAGACCTTCTACAGTACATCCAAACATATCCTAAATTACCCTAAGCGTCTTGGAGGCTGGAAGTAAAGTCTACCTTGCCTGGATTACTCATCTTCAGTCAGAGTGTTTGTCGAATGCTCGAGCACCTTGGACACGGTCAGATTTTTTCCCCCAAAAAGGCAGGTTCATAGTGACCAAACTCCCAAGGGATTTGATGAAGAAACGGGCTATGTTTGACTTTGGGGGTTCCCTTTTATCCCAAGATGTCATAACTGCGGTACCCGAGCAGCAAGAGTTCCAGGAGTTCTATCCCATTTGTTCCTAACTCCCGAAGCAAAAGGAGGTTGGAGGCCAGCCTTGGACTTATACCAGCTTAACCGATTCATCCGCGTCAGGAAGTTCAGAATGGAGTCCCTCCAAACGATCATACAAGTGGTACATCCAGGGATGTGTATGGTGTCCATAGAGCTGACGGATGCGTACTTCGATGTTCTCATTGCTCCAGATGAGCAGAAGTTCCTAGGATTTTGTATCGGTCAAGGCATTTTTAATTCAGGGCAATGCCATTCGGGCTCAGCAACGCCCCCAGGATTTTTTTTTTTTTTAAATTCTAGTTACCGTTGTAGCAGAGATACGGAAACTGTACCGTTTCCCATTATCTTGACAATGTCCTAATCCTGGCAGATTTGGAAAAAGAGGTGATCTCCAGCAGAAATATAAGCATAGACACCCTGCAGAGTTGTGGATGGTTACTGACCATGGAGAAGAGCAACCTGATGCTAACTCAAGAGATTGTGTACTTGGGAGCGGCATTCAATACAAATCTAGCCTCGGTTCAAGGACAGAGTTTGCAAATGAAACAGAAGGTGGGCACAATGCAGACAAGCAAGCATGTCACAGCCGGGTGGTTCATGGGCCTGTTGGGTTCCATGTCATCAACCATAGGCCTTACTCGGTGAGCCCAATGGAATATGCGACCTGCAGAACTGTTTTTTCCCAACAGGGTAGGTATCGGACAGAGGGTTATGGTCGAAGAGAGGGAGGAACACTTCGTCCAATCTACTAGAGCTGAAGGCAGTATTCCAATGCACTCCAGTATTCCAAGAACCAATACAAGTAACGAATCTTCGACAGGCTTGTAGGAAGATGAGGCAATCCTCAGGTGGATCTAATGGCATCTCACAAGAATTGCCATGTGGGCCAATCTCTATCGAGAATATTCAATCACAGAGCGAAAGGCCAGGGCGTTCTTTCACATCCATGGAATTACGAACTAGCTTATATGTCTTTCCCCCCTTTACCATGATCATGGCAGTCCTTCAAAGGATGTGGAGGGAGAAGGTGATGGTATCTGCCGTTATCCCACATTGGCCGAGACAACCATGGTTCCCTCTCTTGATGTCCCTCAGCATTCAGGAATCGGGGCAGATACCAGTGACGTCGGATCTTCTGTCTCAAGGGCCGGTCCAGCACCCGCATGCTCAGCACCTCTGTCTGACGGCCTGGCTGTTGAAAGGGAAAGGCTGAATTTTCACAGGAGGTTATTGATACGCTTTTGAAATCCCGGAAAAGGTGTCCACTTCCTCTGTATGTTGTAGCATGTGGATGGCGTTTTCCACATGGGCAATAGACCACCACGGCATTGTCCTTTCTCAAATCTCATCTGGTGATCCTGGGGTTCCTCCACACAGGTCTGGACAAAAAGCTGAGCCTTAGTTCCCTCAAGGTACAGGTGTCGGCTACATCAGCCATCACTGGGATCAGGTAGACTCAGAATCAAGAGCATTTCCAATTTTCTAAAGGCGGTGAGTAAAGTATATTCTCCTAATAGGCTTCTTTATCCATCTTGGGATGTTCCTCTAGTTTTGGAGGCTCTTTCAGGACCTCCCTTTGAGCCGATACAGTCTATTTCCAACAGCCCGGTGAAGGAGACTCCCACCCCAGAGGCCAAAAACCTTTTTGTCAATGGTTCCAGGTATTTCACCCCAGACGGTAAGCAACACACTGGGTATGCTGTAACTACAGTCAGTGAGGTTGTGGAGAAAGGATCTTTGAACTCACACATGTCAGCACAGGAGGCTGAGCTGTGGGCACTAGCAAGGGCTTGTGAGACCCACAAGGACCAGAGGATTAACGTCTATACGGACTCTAGGTATGCTTTTTTGATAGCACATGACTTTGGTCCAATCTGGAAAGCAAGAGGATTTTTGACTAGTTCGGGGAAGCCGGTGAAACATGCGGAGTTGATATGGCTAATGCCCTGCTCAGGATTTTTGCGCGGTTGGGATTTCCTAGAGAGATTATCTCGGACCGGGGGACTCAATTTACCGCTGAACTGACCCAGCAGATCTGGAAGCTGTGCGGGATTGACCCCCGGTACAGCTCTCCATACCACCCCCAGACGAACGGACTGTGTGAGAGGTTCAATGGAACGCTAAAGCAGCTGCTTCGTACGTTCGCTACCTCTCACAAAGATTGGGAGAAACTCCTGCCGTACCTCCTGTTCGCTTACCGGGAGGTCCCCCAGGAGTCCACTGGATTTTCTCCCTTTGAGTTGTTATATGGTAGAAGGGTGAGGGGACCCCTAGACTTATTGAGAACCCACTGGGAAGGAGGGGAGGGGTGTCAGGACACATCGGTGATAGCCTATGTTTTAGCATTGAGGGACCGGCTGAAAGAGCTCACTGAGATGGTCAGTGAGAATCTTCAGCACGTGCAGGGTCGGCAGAAGCGGTGGTACGATCGGACCGCACGGAACCGCACTCTGCTTGTGGGGCAAAAGGTTCTTGCCCTCAGGCCAACCAAGAGGGATAAGTTGCTTGGGAGGGACCTGACAAGGTAGTGAAGCAGCTTTGCGACACTACCTACCACGTAGCTAAATGTTCGGATGAAAGAGTCCAGCGGACCTTTCATGTGAATATGCTCAAAGTGTACGAGGAAAGGTCAGAAGATGTAGCCGCAATTTGTGCTCCGGCCGGGGATGACTCGGAGAGTCTTCCCTGCCGGCACTTCCAGAGCGTAATAGTGTCAGCACCGGAATAGAGGCCGTCAAGTTAGATGATCAGCTAGGGACTGAGCAGAAGGAGCAGGTCAGGAGGGTTATTAGCCAGAGACAGGAGATGTTCTCCACCACCCCTGGATCCCCTACAGTAGCTGTGCATCGAGTGGAGACTCCCGGCCAGCCAGCTCTCAGGCAGGCTCCGTACCGGGTACCCGACGCAGCCAGGGAAGGGATGAGGCAGGAAATTAGGGAGATGCTCGATATGGGAGTCATCGAGCCGTCACAGAGCCCTTGGGCTTCCCCAGTAGTGCTAGTACCTAAACGGGACGGTACGACCCGTTTTTGTATAGATTACAGGAGACTGAATGACCGCACCACGACTGACGCTTACCCTATGCCCCGAGTGGATGAGCTGCTAGACCGCATCGCTCGGGGGGAACTTTCTGACTACCCTTGCCTATGTAAAGGGTACTGGCAGATTCCTCTGGATGCGGATGCTGTTCCGAAGTCGGTGTTCATCACTCCATTCGGCCGGTACCAGTTTTTGGTCATGCCGTTTGGAATGAAGAACGCTCCTGCGACGTTCCAGAGGATGGTAGTTCGGCTCCTCGATGGTCTCCAGGACTATGCCTGTGCATATCTGGACGACATTGCGATCTACAGCGATACCTGGGAGGAACATCTGGTTCACCTGGGTATTGTGTTAGACCGCATTAGGGCTGCGGGACTAACGTTGAAGCCAGACAAGTGCCACATAGGGATGTCCGAGGTACAGTACCTCGGGCATTGGGTGGGCTGTGGGCAACAGCGCCCGTAACCTGCTAAGGTCGAGGCAGTGGCCAACTGGCCCACTCCCCGGACGAAGACCCAGGTTTTAGCCTTCTTAGGGACTGCAGGATATTACAGACGGTTCATCCCCGACTACAGCTCTATAGCGAAACCCTTGACTGACCTTACCCGTAAGAACCTTCCCCGGCAGGTCCTGTGGTCCCCAGAATGCGAGGCCGCCTTCCAGAAGTTAAAGCAATCATTGATTTCTGCACCCATTCTCGCTGCTCCTGACCCCAACAAACGATTTTGTGTTCACACAGATGCCTCTACTTTCGGGTTGGGAGCAGTGCTGAGCCAGGTGGGCGCCGACGGCGGCGAGCACCCTGTAGCCTTCCTCAGCCGCAAGTTACTACCCCGGGAGGCGGGGTACGCAGCTATTGAAAAGGAGTGCCTAGCGCTGGTATGGGCTCTGAAGAAACTATAGCCGTATTTGTATGGACGATCTTTCACGGTGCTCACCGACCATAACCCCCTGATTTGGCTCAACAGAGTCTTCGGAAACAACGGACGTTTGTTGCGCTGGAGTCTTGCCCTGCAGCCTTATAACTTTACAGTGCAATATCGGCCGGGAGAGCAGAATGGCAACGTAGATGGGCTTTCCCGGCAAACTGAGATCTAGGACTGTGCTCCCGGACATCCCCTGGCTGACCCGTGTGGGTCTAGCCGGGTCTGCCGGATTATGAAACAGGGGGGGGAGTATTGTGACAAATCCAGGCTGTGTATTGCCAATGCTGGGGAATGCTGCTTATTGTTGGTGCGGGGGAAGGCACTGTGTGTATGTCTCTTTGTTTATCCTCCCATCCCCCATCCACAGCTATCTGTTAAACTAATCAGCCCATTGTTAGACTCTGGGCCATGATGTTTGTCCGGTTAACTCGAAGTGTGTATTGGTACAACTCAGACTCCTACAAAGTGGTTGATACCGGTTCTTTCTAGCCCGGGAGGGGGTGGGCTTCTTTCTATAAAACTCAAGGAAGGTGCTCTGAACCCCTCGGTAGAGACCCTGATGCTGGCCGTCCCTTCTGATGCGTCTCTGGAGGAGTTTAAGAAACTGCAGAGGCAGGCAGAGATGCAGGAGAAGAGAAAATGGACAGCTCTGGGGGCTACACAGGGTCCAGATGACATCTGGGGTCTTGGCAACAAATGGTGTTTGCCAAGATCACTTTTTTCAATGATGGCCCATTCGACTCATTATCCAGGACATCAGTCAACGATGGTTATGTGTGTGCAGGTGGAAGAACACTGGATTGCTCCTGGGTTCACTACTGGAGCACCCCATTTTACAGCTTCCTATCTGGTCTGTGCTTTGCACAACCCTGGCAGAACTGTGAGACCGCCAGAACGGCATTCGCCCAAACCGGAATATCCCTTTCAGCGCATACACATTGGCAACGCAATGTAGTCTAAGAGTGGGCCGTACGAGCATGCCTTAGTCTGTGTGGATATGTTTTCTGGCTGCCTGGAGGCATGGCCCGTTCGATGCTCCAATGCCATTACCACAGCAAAGAACGTCCTGTCTGAGATAGTGTGTCGCTGGGGCCTGCCTGAAACGATCGAGTTGGATCGCAGCTCTCACTTCACCGGTCAGATTTTTGCAGAGGTATGTAAAGCTCTTCACATCAACCAGGGATTACATACTCCATATCAACCTCAGAGCAGTGGTAAGGTTGAACGTCTTAATGGGATCATTAAGAACAGGATCTCAAAAATCATGGCCAATACTCTGAAACCATGGCCTGAATGTCTCGCTATAGCCCTTTATTCCATCAGGATTGCCCCTAGGCAGCCCCACGAAATTTTGTTCGGAAGTCCCCCAAAGACGGGATTGTACTTCCCCCAACAGCTGTTGTCTTTACATTCCCAGATGACGGGGTATGTGCAGTCCCGGCAAAGGGAGCTCCAAAAAGTCCACCACCGGGTCCGTGAGTCTCTCCCGGACCCAGACTCAATAACCGGTGTTCATTCTATTCAACCAGGTGATTGGGTCGTGCTAAAGAAGGACTAGAGCCGATATCTTGGACCATTCCAGGTGCAGCTGACAACCTCTCTGAAGCTCGAAGGACGAGACAACTGGGTCCACGCCAGTCACTGCAAGAAGTTGCTCAACTACGTCAAAGAATGAAGAGTATCTTTTTCGTTTATTTGTTTAGTCTAGTGTATCGGAGCGAGGGCAACGATAAGAGAACATCCCAACCTTTTGTTTAAAATGCACCTCCAACTAGCTAAGACAGCAAATAAACGCTCTAAACCTCCACCGAGCCATTCCACCCCAGCAATGGCAACAGTTCATGCTATATACAATGTCTGTATTGGCATGAGGAAACAGTACACTAGCAGGGGCCTCAAGGAGACACTTGTCAATAGAACTTAATGACACTTTCCTAGAGGGTAACAGTTATAGTTTTAACATTAGCTCTGGCTCCTGCCGTACGCTTGCTAAACCCGTATGGATATCAGGACCACTAGGCAGTCCACAAGTATGCTTTGACCTTAATTTTGGGGTGGGAAGTAGATTTGTGGGATCCACCACTTGTAAGAAAGGTATAACGAGGGGCGTGGCCAGCGGCTTCATGTAGGCAGACGTGTGTAGGAGAGCTCCCGCCGTATATCCTGCAATAGATCCTGGGACACCCTGTCTATCGGCCCCTACCTTTTCACTCGGCATACTCCTGTCATCTGCCCGATCCACCCGCCGACGCTCCTGACACTGCCCACGGCCGTCATGTCCAAGAAAAAGGACAATCAAAAAACGGGACCTGGGCCGCAAGATGGCGGCGGCCCGCACGGAGCACCTCCCACGGTGCAGCAGCACTGCAGGGAGAAGGGCAACGACACTGCAGCGCGGCTGGAGCGCTTTGCCCGGCAGGCTGACACTCCTGCTAAACAGCCTCGATCCTCCCAAGCCAGGCATGGTGGGGCTTTCAAGGAATCCGAGGATGACTACCTTTCCTCACACGTGCACTCGGCCGCTGATTCAGACAGCTCAACCACAGAAAGGGAAACTGTGAGTACTGTTACTAAGCCCACCAAAAGCCCTAAACCCAATAAATCCAAATCTAAGACACAAGCTATTGTACCGCATGAACCCACGCTCTCTGACGTGTTTAAAGCGGTCCAGCTATGCAATTCACCCCTTGCTTCACTCACTGATCAGGTGCATGGCATGAGGGCAGACATCTCCTTTCTCCGCCATGACCTGCACAAAGTCAGAGACAGGACGACAGCACTGGAATGCAGGGTCAGTGATGTTGAGGACTCAAGCGCACCGCTGCTATCTGATGTCAAAATGGCTATGCAGAAAATCGCAGTTAATTCGACAAAAGCGGATGATATAGAAAACAGGCTGCGCCGCAACAATATTCGGGCGGTTGGCGTTCCTGAACGCGCAGAGGGGAATAACGCTACATATTTTATGGAGCAATGGCTTGTGGATGTGTTTGGCAAGGACTGTTTGACACCATTATTCGCTGTGGAAAGAGCGCATCGGGTCCCTTCCCGCCCCCTACCACCGGGTAACCCCCCCAGGCCTCTCCTGATCAGGCTCCTAAACTAGCGGGATAGGGAGCGCATTTTACGTAAAGCCAGGGAACTGGGCGAATTATCACTGGCAGGATCGAGGGTTATGCTGTTTCCTGACTTCTCTCAAGATGTCCAACTACGCCGGGCCAAGTTCCAGGATGTTAAGAAGAGGCTGCAGAAGCTGCACCTCTCTTATTCCATGCTCTACCCTGCGAGGCTTCGCATCATGGCAGACGGCGAGACCCATTTCTTTGATACACCTCCTCAGGCTTCTGCCTGGCTGGATCAGCACCGTAATAACCGCCCTGATGCGCCCTGAAGAAGTGTTATGTTTGAGATGCAAGGTGCTGTTCTCTGCAATCCTGTGGTGGCCTTAGAGTATAGTGATTGTCGCGTTCCTAGTTGCTCCTGTTATTGAGCTATCCGTGACTTTCCTATTATTTGGGTCCTTCCTCGATCCTCCTTTTTACTTTTGGGTGCTCTCTTCAAACACGGTCATCTACAGGACTAATGGCCTGGTATTGCCGCCTCCAATCTCCAAGTTGTGGCCCTAGAGTTGATGCAGCATGGAGCCGTGCACCCCGTAGACTTCCCTGCGAGGACTGTTTGGTTTACCTGTTGGTGTTTTTTGTGTTTTTTTCTACCACAGGACTTTGTCTGGATCTCCTCAGGTCTTTTTACGCCTCTGCATACTGATAGAACTGGGATGCTGGACTATGACCTAATACCGTTGAGTATATCTTTTGCGCCTAATACATGCCACAGCGAGTGTTTAAGTTAGCCTCCTGGAATGTTCGATGGCTGGGAGATGTCACTAGAAGGCGTTCCATATTTGACTGTATTGCTCAGAGTAAGTCCTCGGTTGTCTGTCTGCAGGAGACACATACTACCCCAGAAACATGTCATATACTGGATAGGCACGTCTATCAGGCCACCTATCATTCTTCGTACTCCTCATATTCACGAGGTGTTTCCATACTTATACATAGGGAGGTTCAGTTCTCCAGCATACAGGCCCAGAGAGACAGTGCGGGACGGTATATTTTTCTTCACTGCCGTCTATTGGGTATTGAATGTATTCTTGCTAACTTTTATATCCCTCCACCATTCTCCAGCAGTGCTCTTAAGGATTTCGCCAAATTCCTAACTGATAAGCTTCCTATTCCTGTTATTGCCGTTGGGGACTTCAATAAATGCATGGACCCTTATAAGGACAGGTTTCCTAGAGCTGGCTCTGCTGAATCTCCGCTTATCACTCCCTTTAAGAAATTATGCTCCGAACTTGGTCTTTTAGATCTTTGGCGGATGCTCCACCCTCTAGAATTTCAGTATCCCTGTTGCTCCAACACACACAATACGCTATCTCGGATTTATTATGCTCTGGGCACATCCGAAATGCTCCCATTTGTCAGATCAGTGTAGATTCAGCCTAGATGCTTATCTGACCATTCCATGCTTCTCCTGGGCCTATCCACGGGCCGGCATCCCTTTTCAGTCAACTGGCGGCTGCACCCCTTCTGGCTGTCTTTGATGACCGACAGAGCACTGCTGGAGAAGGACATTTGCTTCTTTCTGTCAATCAATGTACCTTCTGCCCCTCCTGGGGTGGTGTGGGACACCTTGAAGGCTTACCTGAGAGGCCTGTTTATTAAGAGCGTTAGCTCCATCAAATCCTCCTCTAGAAGGGCTGAGATAGAGGCCCGTCAGTGGGTGGCGGAGAGCGAGGAGGTATATGTGGGGGACCCTTCTGAGGGTACTCTCCGGGCCTGGAGGGAGGCAGGGACGCACCTGGAGAACCTACTTAAGCAGAAATCCCAACGTAAATCATTTTTTTCTAAACGGGTGTACGGAGGGAGATGCTACGGGCAAATTGCTAGCTCAGATTGCCCATGCCCAACAAGATAATGCCTACGTTGGAGCTATTACTACTCCCACTGGAGATATTTCAAGAGACCCTGACATAATCACAGACACATTTGGCAATTTTTATAAATCCCTGTATTCCTCTAAGGCGCAATACACAGAGGCAGACTTGTTGTCCTTCCTCTGCCTTATTCAGTTGCCCAGCCTATACGAGCCTGATAGATCTGCTCTGGAGGCGCCTATTACCGAGGAGGGGCTGGAGAAAGCAATCAGTGGCTTCCCTAATGGGAAAGCACCTGGCCCGGACGGCCTCCCCGTGGAGGTTTACAAGCAGTATACGCACGCCCTTCTCCCTACCCTGCTTCGGACGTTCAATGACGCTCTCTCCAAGGGCGTACTACCGCTCACTATGTATGATGCTACAATTATTGTGCTCCCTAAGAAACACAAAGACCCCCTCCTACCAGAGTCATACCGGCCGATCTCTCTCCTTAATACAGACATAAAGATTTTAGCTAAGGTACTGGCCAATAGACCCTCCTCAAAAATTTCCTCCATTGTACATCCAGACCAGTCTGGTTTTATGCCCCAAAAATCTACTGCTGTAAATATCCACAGGGTGTTTTTGAACATGCAAGCTCCGATTGATAACTTTGGTAACAGAGCTCTATTGGCACTGGATGTGGCCAAGGCCTTTGACAGCGTGGAATGGCGATACCTTTGGGCAGTCCTGTCTGCCTTCGGCTTTGGTCCTCGTTTCTGTAAGTGGATTCGCCTCCTCTACTGTCAACCAGTGGCAAAGATAAAAATAAATGATAACTTCTCTTCCTCGTTCCCTCTACATCGCGGCACCAGGCAGGGCTGCCCACTGTCCCCGTTACTATTTGCCTTAGCTATAGAACCCCTAGCTGCCCTTATTCGGCAGGCTGTAGATGTAGTGGGATTTAAACGAGGTACTCAAGAAGAGAAAATAGCTCTGTATGCGGATGACACACTCCTATTCCTAGCAGATACGGGTCCTTCCTTGCACAGTGCCATGCGACATTTATCGGAGTTTGCATATTACTCGGGTCTGGCCGTGAATTGGGACACTCTGCTCCCCCTTGATCCAATGCCTGTCCCTCTACCACCGGAGCTTTACCCACCCCCTCTAGTGATTTTTATGTTAAGATATATTCCAGGTTCCCTACAGTAAAATTAATTGGTCAGGTGTGGAATGCGGCTAAAAACCTGCTGCGCGTATCTGGCCTCACAGGTTACACGCCTCTATGGAGGAATGGCAATCTACCTGAACTTCTTCCACTGGAGGGGTTTAATTCCTGGAGCAAAGCAGGTATTTATACTGTCAACCAGCTATACCAGGAAGGTGCTCTCTGTTCATTTCACTCCCTTCAGACTAAATATAATTAAATAAAAACTGCTTTTTTGGGTTCCTCCGGGTGTGTCATGCACTTCGTTCACAATTCCCCCAAGGGGCTCCAAACTTCTGTTCTACACCAATTTTTGACACGTTGCTGTCTTCTGTACAAACTAAGGGGCTGATTTCCTTTGTATATTCTCAGTTTATGGTCAAATCTGCATCCCAATGCTCATTGAAGTGCAAAATGGGATGGGAGGATGATCTAGGTTCTCTCGAGGATGACATTTGGGATGAGGTCCTGGAAAAAATTTTTCAGGTATCCCTTTCAGCTACTCACAGACTAACGCAGTTGTTCGTGGTCCACAGGATATATCACACTCCGGAAATTCCTTTTTAGGATCGGATATCGGGATGACCCCTTCTGCCCTAAATGCGGATTCCATCAAGGATCCCTGATCCACCTGTTGTGGAGATGCCCTAAGCTGGTGCGCTATTGGCGGGAGGTCGTTCGCACTCTCAATTCTGTTTTTAACGTCCAGATGGACCCCTCCCCCCGATTGTGCCTTTTAGGTGTATTTGATGATCCACTCTTCGACTCCCCTTTATTGCTGGCCCTCAGAAGAGCACTATTTACCGCCACCCGCCTTATTGTGCGTAAGTGGATCTCACCGTCCCCTCCTACATTGGCTTACTGGTTGGTGGAAATGGATAGAATCATAGAATTTGAACGGGTCACCTATCAGTCGAGGGGCTCAGAGCACCGTTTCTATTCCATATGGTCTAATTGGCTGTCTTTCCGCCCCGCGGGGTTGTCCATTTGATTCCCCTCACACAAGCTGTTGGCAATGTACGTAATCATCTCTCATAATGCAAATGCAACCCTGTTAGTCCAACTGCATTAGGAGACCCAGTAGTACCTAGACACTCTTTATCTTTGTGCTTCGTTAAGTAAGAAATAGAAAAGAACTAAGTGATAGACATATCCCTGTGGTAGGGGTTAATTACTAGTATTAATTTTTTGTTTTGTTATTTGTTTTCTGTTTTTCTTGTGGTGATTGTTGATTTCTTTAGACCGATCTACCTGTTCGTTTGATTTCCATACATATAACTGCAGAGATATGGGACTGTAAGATCTTGTCTCGTACATGTGTTATACTGTGTGTGTGTAAAAAAATAAAATGTCAATAAAAACTATCTGATTTAAAGAAAGGTATAACAGTCAATCTCACTAACGAAACCCCCTCTTTTTAATTACACCAATAGACCAGATTATATCTGCTGTAAAGAAGGAAAGAAGGGTGTGATGTCCAGACTAAGGGAGCGATCCCCCAGTCTATTCAGTTACTACTGGATGCCCATGACAGTCAGAGAAGTTCTTCTTGCACGGTGTTGACGGGTCCTTACTATTTCCTATGCGGGTTATGGTGTGTG